>NC_046155.1:73479615-73537115 GCF_011064425.1 Rattus rattus | reverse complement strand
AAAATGAAAGACAAAATACAGATGAATGACAGCAACTGAAGCCACATCGTGCCTTCTGCTCACCCATGTCGTCTACAGGCTGCTCGTGGTGGGACCCAAGCAGACGGAGCTGATGTCATCTGAACAAAAAAGGCCATCTCATCCTGGCCTTTGCTCACATGGAGGCCAGCCTTGCTCTCTTCCAACCCCCAGAGCCAGCCCATGAGTTTCTACAGAGGAAAGTTTCCCCAACTGCCAAGACACTCCACTGTGAAACTGTTAGGAACGAATTCATTAAATTTCTGTACAGACTAAAAACATAAGCCCAGCACTGACTCTGAAACCATTGCCAAGGTTCAATAGGATAACATAAAAAGGAGTCCTCTGACAGGCCCCCCAGAGGTCTGGATGTAGGGTGTGGCTTTTACTTTGGTTCTGAGGTAGGATCTCGCCAGTTATTAGCAGTATGGGTTGTGGGTAGAGGCCAGGGTCCTCTGAGGGTTCCTCACACTTCAGCATAAAAATACCGGGGTGCGGGGTTGGGGATTTAGCTCAGTGGTAGAGCGCTTGCCTAGCAAGCACAAGACCCTGGGTTCGGTCCCCAGCTCCAAAGGAAAAAAAAAAGAAAAAAAGAAAAAGGAAAAAAAAAAGAAAACAAAAAAAATACCGGGGTGCTCGCTAAAAATGAAGCCGTGACTCTTCCTGCTTCCCTTGGTTCCCCAAGATTGAACTGGGGCCTGAGTTTTATCAAGCCCCGCTTCTCCTACCTAATAAGCAGACACAGAGTCTCCAACAAAGGCTTCTAACTACAAGCCTTAGAAACAGGGGGAGCCCCCAGCTCTCAGTGGACAGAGTGATGAGATTTAACTCTTTCGGCCTCACATAAAATGCTCTGGGGGAGACAGGCTTGCAGCCAACCCCAAGCCCCTGCAGGCTCTTACATGGGTGATTCCAGCTTTGATGGGGCTTCAGTTGGATATTCTGGAAAACCTCTTTAAAAGTCAAGTTCAGGTGTGGGTATCACCCTGGGGCAGGCCACTTGCCTGTATGGGCAAGGCCTTGGGCACACTCCTAGCACCACAAGAAAAAAAAAATAATCAAAACTGCCCTCCCCCAAATCCATAACCGTCTTGCGGATGACTTGCCGGCTGCACAGTATCTCTGTGAGGAGCCCTCACCCTCCCTCCTTTCTCCTTCTTTTCTTGATGTTGGCTGGTGATGATAGTGACCAAACCGGCGGGGGCTCATGTCCTTTGACAGAGAAGCAGACTTTATACCCGAAGATTTCAAGGGAAATGGGCTCTTGCCATACAGACATCCAACACCAGCCGCTGCCATTTAACTCCTGGCTTTTCTATCACTGGTGTGGACAAACTTCATCAGAGTTAGTCTGTTGCCTCGGAATAGATACATGGTACCAATGATTGTGAAACTGCCTTTCAATTTGGGATTGCGATCTGGCCACGTGCAAAAGCACCCTGAATCCAGGTATGTGTCATGATTCCGTGGCTCTGTTTGTATTAAATTCAGGCCAAAGACAATGCTAAGCAGCAAGCAACTGATGCAGGGCTTGGCACGGCTCCTCTACATAACAAGGAGAGGGAAGAAAAAAGAACTAGTAAGCCCACACCTTTTACCACGTATCCAGCATTGCACTCGGGGCTTCTCATGATTACCATTAGTAATGTGAGCATATATTTATCAGAATTAAAATCTGCAGTTAAAGGCCAGTAACATCGTTCACTGGGTAAGGATGCTTACATCCAAGCGTGGTGGCTTTTTTGAGTTTGATTACTGGGACCTATCAGTAGAAGAAACTTGATTTCTATAAGTCATCCTCTAACCTCCACATGCAAGCTATAGCACACACACACACACACACACACACACACACACACAGAGGCACACATGCACACGCACAGGCACACAAACACACACACACAGGCACAGGCACCCAAACACACACACAGGCACAGGCACAGAAACACACACACACACACACAGGCACACAAACACACACACACACAAATGTAAATGTAATCTAAAATACAAATTATGTAGTTAAGTCCACAGCTTTCTGAAGTCCACTGTTCATCAAGCCTTGTATGACATATGTTGATATGTCCCAGCACAGTTCATTTCAGTCCACCTATGACTTAGCAACCAGTTCCCAGATGCCCTGAACATTTAGCCATTGGTTCTCGAAAGCTACACCGAGCCAGCACCAGCACAGCTCTGCGGCACAGAAAGGTCCAAGGACATTCATTATTCAGTGTGTCGGAGTGGCAGAGTCAAGGTTGGAGTTCAACTCCGGTGCCTGGAATCTGACCACCACTCCGTGTCAGCCATCAGCATCAAAGGGAATGTGACCACTCGGGTAACGCTAATGGATCATTTCAACGCATATTAAGACAACAGTGCTAACTCTTCACGATAACTCTATGGAATCTGACTTTAGTAGGGTTGTCTTAAATATTTAATGAAATGATTTGCATGAGGTTGATGGGTGGAGGGGAGGCTCCAATTAAGCACTTAAAGGTACACTTTGCACATCCCTACTCACAAACAAGTTGCACAGCTGGCGAATGGTGGCAGTGGGATTGGGTCTATGTCTGACTGCAGTCGTTTAACCACGTTTGATATTTATGTGAAAAGAGGAAACCGGCTAACACGTAGTGAATCTCCGGCCGACAGGAAAGCAAGCCTTTGAACCCCAAACCCAGAGTCAAGCAAACAAACCTACATTTAAAAGATCCATCAGCTAAGAGTAGAGCAGGTTACCCAATACCCTGGCTTTAGAGCCCCACCCCTCCGACGCGGCGGCTCTAAGGGTTAAGACAAGAGAAAGCACAGAAGGTGTCAACACAACTCCTGGCCACAAACGTAAGCCATCAAAGAGTGTTAGGTGTTCTTCAGAACAAAAAGGATGACAGGATTCAAATCACCATTTCTGCACCGTGGGTTCTTTGTCTTGCCAAGTTGCCCCAAACTGTGGGTCGGGCAGGTTCAGGGGGAAAAACAAAGTGACTCCCCCGCCGTGTCACACAAGTTCCTCCCCCGCCCTGGTGTGCAGCCACCTTGGGACTCCACTTTTTTGGCGCCTCGGGGCCCGGCCACTCCGGGGATGCAGAGGTCCGGAGGAGCATCCTTCCCATTCCGCCCGAGGAGGAGGCTGCACGCAGGAGGGGAGCCTGGCTTCCCACACTGCCTCCGAGTGTGGAGCTGTTAATGTGTCTCCCTTGGCTCCCAGACCTTCTCCAGAAAGAAAGCTGTTGAGACTCCCGCTTCAAGCCCAACTTCCTCCCCGGGCGGCTCCCCAGCTCTGCGCTCCCGCCGCGGCTGGGACAGAGCGAGCGGGGAGGAGCGCGGCTGCTGTCCGGGCGGCACGGCAAGCCGCGCCAAGGGACCCCGCGACCCGGTCCTTCCCGCGCCCCAGCGCCGGCAGTCGCTTACCAGACGGCGGCCGCTTCCTGCTCAGTCGGCTCACGGCGCGGGTGAACATCGCCGCGGGCGTCCAGAGGACAGAGCAGCCGGGCCGCGCGGCGGCTGAGCCCAAAGAGGGCAAGGAGGAGGAGGAGTCCGCGCGACGCCGCCCCTCCAGGCCCCGCCCGCCGCCTCCTCCCCGCCGCGCTCCCCTCTCCCTGCCCACCCGCGCCCGTGGGCACTGGGTCCAGCCCCCAGTTACCCGCGCAGGGCAGGGCGCGTTGGCCCCGGGTGACCCTCAGCTCCCGCGCACATCCCGGTCCCTCCCCTCCCAGCCTGGAGACGTACAGTGTTCAGTGTCCCTGCCAGGCCCAAGTCACCTCCCTGATCGCCCCCAGGTCTACCCGATTCCGTGGGCGCGCGGCCTGCTCACGCCGCGAATACCCGGGAGGCGTCACCAGAGTCCCAAGCCAAGCCGCCGCGAGTGGGCGCCCACTCTGGCCCACGCCACGCCTGTGCCGGGGCTTCCAGGCTCCGGGACAGACCTCGGAGAACGCTGCCGGAGCCTCTGCGGTTCCAGAGTGGATCGGAGCGCGCCGGCACATATTTTAACTTGGACGACACTTGGGTGCAGTCTCTGGAGGACCTTTGCGCTCAACTACCGGAATCCTGTGGATTCCAGCGCCGGGCTCAACGCTCCTCTCCTGGTGCCTGTCACCTGCTCAGCGCCGCGCTCCACGCTCATCTAGTTTCCCATTTCTTTTTACCAAACAGCCCAAGAGGGGGGTGTCGTTAGCCCCATTTTCTTGAGCATTTGGTTTGCAAGGAATTGTCTTTCTGGCGAGTTTTATTTTTCTCCTTGTGGGTCTGGCTTTGTCTCGAAATTGGTCTTTATTTTTAGCTGTGCTAATTGCTATTTTTCTAAACCATTCCCCAGTCGCCCCCCCAACCCCCCGCGCGCGTTCTTTCGCAGGATTTTCACTAGTTGGCACTTTCCTTTATATCTTCTATTCTGAGCTTCCCATTTTTGCTCTATTTTCCTCCCTTTTTGTCCACCCTGCAGTCCCAACGCCACCTCAGCTCTGGCCCTCTGTGGTTATTCTCCATATCTCTTTCCCTACCCTTCCCCACTCCATCATTTCCAAACACGGCCATTTGTGCTTTCCAAAGAGGATATTCCGTCCCCTGAAGTCTGCAGAGGTCTTCAGCAGCGGCTTGCAGGTGAGCACCATCAGAGAGCCTGGCTTCCAAGCGGGGGCTTTCTGAATGTTTCCAGCTGCTATTGGCCCACTCCCTGGACAAGCTTCCTGGCCATTGAAATAGCTCTTGGGTCATAGGCTCTGGAAAAGCTGAGCCTAAACCGGCAGGAGTGTAATGGTGCACTCCTTTAATCCCAGCAACCCCAGCACTCCGGAGGCAGAAGCAGGAAGATTCTTTGAGTTAGAGGACATCCTGATATACATAGCAATGCCTAGGACAGCCAGGGCTACAGAGAGAATCAGAAGGAAGGAGTCGGAAAGAAGGGAAGGAGAAAGGGAGAGAGGGAGGGAGGGAGGGAGGGAAGGAAATGAAGGGAGGAAGGAGAGAGAGAAGGGAGGGTCGAACCATCCCAATGAGATCACTGTATTCTGAGAACAGTAACAGAATTTTCTCTGCCCACCTCCGTTGAAAGCATCCCCCAAGGCTGATCACAAATACACTGAAGCTAACACAGGAAAGGAGGAGACTCTAGCACAACGGAGTAGAAGTTAGACACAGGCAGCCAAAGCCAGCACTAGCAGTCAGGTCCTCCCCGCCATGCCCTCAGCAAGCCTGGTGTAGCCTATGATATACCCTGAGGCCATATTGAGCTAAGAACTCTAAGCCTCTTAGACAATGGGAAACAATGGGGAAGGTTAACAGCTTTAGATCCCTTTCTCTGCCCTGTGAGCTTGTCAAAAGGCCAGGGTTAAGAGCGAGTAAACAGTTTAATTTTCCTTTTTGTTTGACTCATTAAATTGGTGCCCGGGGCTGGAGAGATGGTTCAGTGATTAAGAGCACTTGTTCTCACAGAGGACCAGGGTTCAAGTCCTAGCACCCACATGTCATCTCACAGCCATCTATAACTCCAGTATCAGGGGATCTGACATCCTCCTCTGACTTCTACAAGCACCAGATACACATACAGTACACATACATACATGCAGACAAAACACTCTTATGCATGATGTCCAAAGATCCAAGAGCCAATATTCACGTATAGAGTGCAGAAGACCCAGAATAAAAGGCCTATGGTGAGAGACACCTTTGATCCCAGCATTTGAGGTAAAGGCAGAGGCTGGGGGAGCTCTGGTGAGTTTGAGGCCAGAGTGATCTACAGAGAGAGTTCTAGAATAGCCAGGGCTACACCGTGAGACCCTGTCTCAAAACAAAATAAAACAAGTGGGGGCAGGGAGGAAACCGCCTCAAGCTGTCAGAGCGGGTCACCTTTTCACACAGCTATGTTCTGGGCACAGTGTCTGTCCCAAGACACAGCCTCCAAGGAATCAGCCCTCCAAGTCACTCCCTCTGCTGCTTCTCTCGTTTAAACCTTCAGAAGAAATGATGGTAAATAGGTTAGGCCCCATTCCCCCCTACTGCTGGCTTCACATTTAGATCCAGGATCACCTATCACAGCAGACAAGAAGCAGTGGCCCTGGAGTTCTTCCGGGAGGTTGGGGTTTCAGAGAAATGAACTTTGTAGATCAGCTGGCTTAGTCTACCAGGAATTTAAAAACTGATGAGGATGGGCGAGATAGCTCAGTGGCTACCAGAACCCACGTGGTGGGAAAAAAGAACTGACTCCCCTGCAAATTGTCCTTTGACTTCCACATTCACACTATGGCATGTGCACTCAGGTTTTGTTTTGTTTGTTGAAATAGGATCTCTCTGTGCAGCCATGCCTGGCTGTCTTAAGAACTCACTACATAGACCAGGCTAGCCTTGAAATTTACAGAGATCTGCCTGCCTCTGCCTTCTAGTGCTGGGATTAAAGTCCTGCGCCACTATGTCCAGACCGATATGTATGCTCTTATACACTTAGTGTGGGACTGCAGAGGTGTGTCAGGGATTAGAACACTCGTTGCCCTTGCAAAGGACCTGGATTCACTTCTCAGGAGCCGCGTCGTTAGTCACAACCACAACCACCTGTAGCCCCCGTTCCAGAGGATCTAACAATCGTGTGGCAAACATACATTTGTGCAAGGAAAGCATTCATATGCACAAAGTAAGGTAAAAATATCTAAATAAAGGTAGTAAGACTTTGGTGAAGTCTGGCTGGTAATATAGCTCAGTTGCTAGGCAAGCACCAAGCTGTGGGTTTGATCTCTGGCACTAAACAGAACAGGGGTGCGTAATGAGCAGGGATGGTGCACACTTGTAACACCAGCGCTCAGGAGTTAGCAGTCAGGGGAATCGGGAATTTAAGACCACCCTTGACTACATAGCGAATTTAAAGCTAGTCTATGCTACATGAAACTCAGTCTCAAAAAAAGACAGAGAGAGAGAGAGGGGGGGGGAGAACTGGTAAGCTGTGAATATATATATGGCATACATACATAATATGCAATATGTAATATATGCGTTTACATGTGAGCACGTATGTAAAATCCTTTGAGGAGGGGTTGAGTACACAATGGATCAATGCTATACTCCAAGTCGAGCCACCTGGTACCAGTCTTGACCATGCCAACTGACCAGCACTCTGTCCTCATATATCACAGCCTCACGGGGACAGAACACCTACGTTCTGAAGGTGTGGTTCCAGCAGTAATAAACACAAAAAGCACCTGGCCCGGTGCCTAGCACATGTAGGCGCACAAAGAAATCACTGGAATCTAGATTACGCGCACCCCCACGGCAAGCTGCTTCCGTAAATAGTAAACCTCAGCCCTCACACAGGCGGAAAGTTTTGGGGAGTGTTGGCTTTGCTTATGTGAGGAGCTGGGGATGAAACCTGGAGCCTTGCAAGCGCTCTACCACTGAGCTAGACCTCAGGTCTGGATTTTTTTTTTTTAATTAAAGAAGTTGACACGGTAGAATGGTGTGATGCACCCAAGGTATAATTACTAATAGTAACTCTCACAGGATGTCAGGGGAGAGCAAGCCCTTACAGTTACTCAGTTGCTCCAGGAGGCAGACGTGGTAAGATGCTATTTGGCATTGTGTATGGGAGTCTTGGAAGTATTTATGTCCCTTGAGCCAGTAAATAATTTGACAACCAGTCATTTTGCCAAAAATTAAAAAGAATAATCAGCGCAACGATTACATGTATCACTGCCCGCTTCCTGTTGCTATTTGTGGTAGATAAAGATGCTCGCCCAGATGACCGAGCTGTAAGCCGTCCTATGATAGACGATCTAACAGTTGTTAAGGGACCATGTGCTAGAAAGGAACGCGACTAAGTGGGTAGGGCACTTGCCTAGCATGCAGGAAGCCCTGGGTTCCATCCGCAGAGACACAAAGCTGGGTGGTGTAGTGCGTGGTCTTAATCCTCGCACTCAAGAGGTAGAGGCCGGCGGTCAGAAACTCAAGGTCCTTGTTGACCACATGCTGAGTTTGAGGTCAGCCTAGACTATGTGAAACCTCATTTAAAAAAAAAGAAAAACAAACCAACAACCACAAAAAAAAGACCAAATGGAGCTCATGTGATGTTGCGCAAGCAGACTTTTAACAAAACTGTCGCAGGACTCCCATAGTGGAATAAGAGAATTGGCTTCCTGCAAGGTGTCCACTAACTATGCACATACATAATAAAAAGGTAGGTAGGTGGGTAGTACATAGATAAATCAGCTAGAGAGGTAGGTAGGTAGATAGATAGATAGATAGATAGATAGATAGATAGATAGATAGATAGATAGACAGACAGACAGACAGATAACTAAATACTTTGATAAGCCTGACTGGGCATCTAGCTCAGTTGGTAAAGTCCCACATGTGTGCTGTGGCACATGCACAACCAAACACATACACAGTTAAGGAAGGGAGGAAGGAAGGAAGGAAGGAAGGAAATAGAAGTTTTATAAACCTGACAGGGCATATAGCTCAGCTGGTAGAGTCAGCCCTCAGCTTTCTGAGTGGACGAGGCAATCTTTATGTTATACGCTAATGTTTGAAAGATGGCTACAGCTTCTATAATTTTTTTTTGAGACAGGCTCTCACTGTGTAGGTAGCCCTGACCGGCCTGAAACTCACAGAAATCCATCTGCTTCTACCAGAGAGCCAGAAATCAGAAATTGGAACCTAGCTGAAAGCTCCATTTGGGTTTAATGACACAAATATGTAAGACTCTGTTTTTATAACATTTTACTTAATTTTAGTGAGTATTCCAACTAATGTGTTATACAGAAATTACGTAACGTAATGGCTTCCTTATGACGTCTTTGTATTTATGTGCCATTAGACTTTACTAACACCCTGTCATTGTCCTCTTCTCCAAGGTGGCCATTTTTACCTCGTTGACTTTTCTTTCTTAAAACTCTCAATTTCCCATGGAAGCATCAGGCAGACAGGGTCAGCTGTTCCCAGCTTTGCTCTCTCTTGAACATCACACCATGCCTTCCTGGCTTGCCAAAATCCAGAGAGCTTTGGAGGGCAGCATCTCGGGCTGCAGATCAGGAAGCTTAAGGCCAGACAGCGGCTGAACATGGTTTGGCTATTTTCAGCTAGCGACTGTGTTGGTAGTACCCTCCCTAGGGCTACTGAGAGCACCCTCCGCAGGCTACATTGTATCCATGGAGAGAAAACTGAAGGTTCTGCATAGCATTTCAGCTAAACAGGCAGACCAGGAGGGCATGTTAGCTCAAGTCTACAATCCCAGACGGACAGAGGTTAAATTAGGAAGGTTGCCAAGAGTTTGAAGTCAACCTGAACTACAATGAGTTCTAGGTTAGGCTAGGCTACCGTGAGATACCATCTCAAGAAAAAAGATCATGAAATAAAAATAAGGCCGATTAATTCTGTCGGTCTGTAGCCAGGATTGTGTTTCTCCGGTCTCAGATTCAAAACAGTCCTGAGAAGAAAAGAAGGAAATCCTGCTATTTCTGACAAACTGGGGGAACTTGGAGGACATTGTACTAGGTGAGATAGGCCAGACATAGAAAAATGAATGCTGAGAGTCCATGCAACAGAAGAATCTACAGTAGCTGCGTCTGTACAGCCTCCAAGGAGAACGGTGATTGTCAGGGGTTGGGGGCGTGAGGAAGACAGAAGCTGGGGATCACAAGGTGCAGCAAATTCCAGCTCTATGTGTGTGCCTTCTAAAGGAGTGTGCACATGAATGTAGGTACTCAAGGATACTGAAAAAGGATGCTGAATTCCCCAAAACTAGACGTATGGGCCGTGGCGAGCCACCCAGTGTGGGTACTGCAAACTGAACTCCTGTTCGAGAGCAGTTTACAGTCTTAAGCACTGAGCTATCTCTCTAGTCCCCCACTTACGTTTTTAATGAAATAAGCAAATAATAAATTAAAGTTCTCTCGCTAATGTAGTAGAGGTGTGTATCTACAATCCTAGCAATGGGGATGCTGAGGCGAGATGATCGTAAGCTCGAGGCCAGCCTGGGCTACATAGGGAACATGTCTTTTTAAAATGTGTCTTATTCGATTTGCTCAATTTCATCATAGCATTTTTCAACAAAATACCTCAAGTGAATGGACCCTCCTTCCCTGGCCCTGGCCCCTTTCCTCCTAGTCCCCCAGCCTTTTCTAGTCCATTGCCTATCTCTGCCAAGGAGAAGATACATAGCTCTGTCTGTATCACTTGACTTTCTCACCAGTCCATGACCGGTCCCTCCCTCTTAACCCATTGCTTCTTGCACATCATCACATCACTTTCTGTCCCACACTCCCTCCCTCCTCTGTCGACAGTGCACCACAGGCCTGGTCCTCAGAGCTGGCTCAGGTCCTCTTATCCTCTTTGCTATTCCATCAAGTTTCATGGCTTGGAATAGCATTTTCTTTTTTTTAAAAAAAAAAAATCAAGTTTATTTTGTGGGGAATTTTTAGGTTTACAGCAAAATTAAACAGAGCTTCGCTGTCCTCCCAGACCTTGCACGTGGGCAGCCTCCCCACCACAGGCCTCCCACACCAGAGAGGCACCCGTGGTCCCGTGGTGGGGGCCATACTGACACGCCATTTTTACCCTGAGTTTATATCAAGTGTGCTTTGCAGATCCAGGAAGGACTTGTGTCTCCAGCCCTACACACCTCCTTAACTTCTCCTTGGGCAGTCTAGTAAGACATCTCAAATGCAGTGTTTCTAGAACAAACGCTTCCTTCCTAGCCCAGCTAAAGGCAACAGTACCTCATTAGCCAGCCACTGTTCCTGTCTTGTGTCACATCTACCCGGGAGTCCTTTAAAATCCAGAATGTGATACTTCTTGCTCTTGTATTCTATCCAAGCCACCACGTCTGCCAACTGATGTGCTCCTTCCTCTTCAGTGGGACCCGCTGTGTGGCATGCGAGGGGACTCTTCCTTCCAGGTGGCTCTTACCATGCCAAAACTCTGTCTGTGGCAGTGTCTCATGTCACCCTAAGAGGAAGTCGTAGGTCACATAGGGACCCGTGAGGTTCCCGGTGACCGGTCCACCCTCCTCAGGACTCCCTCAAATGCCTCCGCATGTACCCTGCCTGTGTCCAGTGCCTGTTGCCTTGTGTCTAGAGCACTCTTTCCAGGTATGAGGACCACCCAGTGCCATTTCCACAGGTCCTGTCCCTCTCTCAGTTCTGCATCCAGTCAAAGTTAGCAGCGCCCAATCACAAGAAGACAGTGTCCTGACCAGACAGACATCTAATACCTGCTTCTCCAATACGAAAGCCATACATGCAAGGATCTCTGACATGTAAGAAATGCCAAAGGAAGTTGGAGAGACACAGACACAGGGACACAGAGAGACTCTAAAAGGAGAAGTCGGGGCTGGAGAGATGGCTTAGCAGTTAAAAGCACTGGCTGTTCTTCCAGAGGACCCGAGTTGAATCCCAACACCCACATGGCAGCTCCCAGCTACCTGTAATCCAGCTCCGAGTGATCTGACATTCTCACACAGACAGACGAGCAGACGAAACACCAGTGCATGTAAGATAAAAATAATCTGTTTTTTTTTTTTAAGAAGAAAATGGAATGTAGAAACTAAAGTGGAAACAAAACTTCTTAGTAATGGAGTTGGGCACTGACAAAGCTCCTAAAACTCAGATGAGGGAAGCGGCCGTCGGAGAGAGCGAGCCGAGGTCAGCGAGCCAATCCAAGGTAAGTAAGTGTCCACAGGTATTACCGGGGCAGTGCCAAAGAGAAGAGAAAAGACACATTTTGAGAAAATGTCCCAGGCTGAAGAAAATTTATTTCCAAATGGAAAGAGCCTAAAAGGGCCGCAATGACAGCCCTGCACAAAGGGTGCCAGTGTGAAATCTCAAAGCACAAAAATAATTTCAGGAAAACACACCAAGAACATTCTGGTGGTGGGGGTGCAAGGCAGCGCACCCATTTGCTGGTGGGACTTGAGAATGATACAGTCCTTTGGAAGGTGGTTTGGAAGTTCCTTAAACTCGTCAACATATGGGAGGAGAAGGAACATTATCAAAATAAATCGTATGAAAAAGAAGTAGTCAAAAAAAAAAAAGTATCTTCAGGCTCAGCAGTTAAGAGCACCGTCTGCTCTTCCAGAGGTCCTAGAGCCAATCCCCAGCAACCACATGGTGGCTCACAACATCTGTAACGAGATCTGATGCCTTCTTCTGGCCTGCAGGTATACATGCAGAGACAGAGCATTCATATCATAAAATAAATAAATAAATAAATAAATAAATAAATAAATAAATCTTTTTTAAAAAGATATCTTCTTCCCCTCTGACGACCCTGATATCTACTATCTTTCTTAGCATATTTTGAAACTAAAATACAATTACAATCTGGGCAGTGGTGGCACATGCCTTTAATCCCAGCACTTGGAAGGCAGAGGCAGATAGATTTCTGTGAGTTCAAAACCAGCCTGGTCTACAGAGCAAGTTCCAGAACATCCAGGGCTACACAAGAAACCCTGTCTTGAAAAGAACAAAACTGTATTTATTTATTTATTTATTTATTTATTTCACTTCCCCCTTTGCTTTCCTCTCTCCAACCCCTTCTCTATACTCCCATCCCATCCCTCCCTATTCCTTCTCAAATTCATGGCCTCCTTTTCTTTGTTATTGTGATATATGTGTATGTATATATATATATATATGATGTATTGTGATATATATAACACATTTATATATAGCTATAGATATATTCAACAACAGAGTTCAACAACAACAACAACAGAGCAGTTCAACAACAACCGCAGCTGGAGGCATAGGCCTGTCAAGCCAGACAGAGACTAGAGGACGGGAGTTCTGGACCGGCCTGGGCTGTATAACAACCATCTGGCTAGACACACTGAGGGAAGGGAAGCAGCTCATCTGGCGGTGTTTGCCAGCATGCCCGAGGCTCTGGCTCAGTCCCCAGGACCACATGAGGCAGGTGTGTTGGTGAATGGCTGTCGTGCAAGTACTCACAGAATAGGAGTGGAAGGACCAGACGGGGACACACACACACACACACACACACACACACACACACACACACACACACACCACATACACAGGACTCACACTCTAAAAGTGAAAATGTAACAGAAATTTTAAATGGAAGTGTGTGTGAACGCTGGATACAAATGTCCAAATCCGCTTCATTTGAAATAGCACTCGTTGGAAACACCAAACGCCCAGCAACTGCTGACGGAAGGGGAAATCCTGGTGTGTGGTTATAATGGAACACCACTTGTCAACTAAAACAGAATGCCCCGCCCTGCCCCACCCTACAATTTTGGCTACCATAGGTTCTGGAAGAGAGTGAGTTGTTTTCAGTTGTGAACCCAGTGAGTAAATCGCTAGAAATGGTCAGGGAGTAAAACCTACCGGCCTTGAGGAGAAAGCACCAAAGACTGGAAAGGAAGGTGGTATTTTTCCAAACACTACTGATAGAGCCTGGGTTTCCACACCACTATAGCATGCATCTATCATTCACTAAGAGTGAAAATCCACTTTGAAAGTTCCACTGATCTCACTTGCCTAGTCCACACCAAGACTTGGTTATGGCACCAGTGCTAGTGAATGGCAACCAGTCTTTTTAGGTAGTTGGCAGTGCAGAAAGTGTGGCTTTAAATACTGTCCTCATACAACACTCTTAACTACCACATAGCCTCTACTGGTCGTCTGGGCTACATGATGCTTGGGTTTCTCAGAAACTTCTCCTTGGGAAAAGTGTTTTTATGGCTCTATGGCTCTCACTGGCTTTTGGAAACTGCCAAAAGCTCTTTGGTGACAGTGAATAGAGAAATCACTGTGGGGACTAGGGCACAGCTAGGGAGAAGCTGGGCCAGTGTACCAGTGCTTTCCAAGTACTGGAAATGAGTTTTTGAGACCCACAGTGGGGGAAATGTCAGGTGACAGTTTTCAGAAACAAGCACATGTTCCACTTGGGACATTGTTGTGTGATGGACTTCTCCTGGAGAAGTGCACACACATCTAGAGCCTAGTGAATATGATCAGTTTCAGGGACTTCCTGAAGTTATTTTGAGTTGTTTGCTTCCTGTTTTCCCCCTTTTGTTGAAAATAGATTTTTTTCTCATATAATTTATCCTTATTAGAGTTTCCCCTCCCTCTACTCACTCTAGTTCCTCTCCACCCTCCTCCCATCTGCATTACCTCCTTTCTTTATCTCATTAAAAAACAGACTTCTAAGAGATAATATAATAATAATAATAATAATAATAATAATAATAATAAATGATAAAACAAAAACAACACATTGGATTTGGACAGAACAAACACACAGAAGGAAAAGAGCCCAAGAGAAGGCACAAGAAACTTGTTTGTACGTTCAGGAGTTCCATAAAAACACCAGCCTAGCCAGGTGGCAGTAACACATGCCTTTAACCCCACATTTGAGAGGCAAAGGCAACCAAATTTCCGTGAGTTTGAGGTCAGCCTGGTCTACAGAGCTAGTTCCCGGGCATCCAGGGCTACATAGAGAAACCCTACATCGACCAACCAACCAAACAAAAACAAAACAAAACACTAGACCAGAAGTATACCCAGGAAGGAGCTGTGCAGACCAGCGCAGGTCTAACTCAGTCTCCGAGAGTTCACCCATGCCTTGATCAGGCTGAATTAGGGGCCTTGTTTTCTTGATGTCCTCCATCATCCCTTCTGGCCTTCTGTCTCTTCTCCTGCATAGTACCCTGAACCCTAAAGCAAGGGATTTGATAGAGACTTTCAGCTTAGGATTAAGCATTCCAGGGTTCCTTATTCCCTGCACAGTGTCTGGCTGTGGAATTCTGTGTTTGCTCTCACCTGCTGCAGGAGGAAGCTTCTCTGATGATGGCTGAGCAAGGCACTGCTCTGAGTATGCCAGAGCGTCACGGGGAGCCATTTCCGTCCCACTTTCCTTTTGTTGGTTTAGAACAGTCATATTAATTCTGCCCCAGGTCCCTGGTCTATCTAGTTGCAGGTTGTTGGTCACCCAAGCAGGGTCAGGTGTGGGTTTCATCTCATGGAGGGGGCCTTACGTCTAATCAGACACGGGTCGGTTACCCCGCAGGCTCTGTGGCACCATTGCACTGGTGTATCTAGCAGGCAGGACACCGGTGTAGATCAGAGGGTTGGTGGCTGGGCTGGAGTCTAGTTCTCCTTTGGTAGCATGCACATGTGGTGAGGGCTCTATGAAGGCACCAGTGCAACTTCTTCATGCTCAGTGAGTTGTCTGAGTGCTGTCTCCAGCAGTAGGACCTTGTCATCCCTCTGTGGAGAGCCACCTACAATCTTGGCAACAGCCTGGGTTGCTTGGGGGTTTCCATGAGACCCCTTGGCCAACAACTCCATTAGATGTAAGCCAGTCCTGGTACTGAAAGCTTCTTTGGTGGCACAGGATGTCCAGTTGGGGCTCTGCCTCCTTCATTCTTTGGCGATTTCATCTCGATCACCTTCCTATACGTATATACTTTAGGAAGCTTCTACTGTATTGTTTCCATACCCCTCAAATGGCCCTTAATCTTAACCGTGTCTCCCCTGTATTCTCTCCCTCATCCCCTTCTCTCCTTCCCTTCTACTCTTGGTCCTTCCATTTCAGCGCCACCACCCCCCCATTTATCCACAACTATCTGTTCTATTTCCCTTCCTAACAAGATCTATATGCCCCATCCCCAGTCCCTTACTCTATACATAACCTCAGGGATCCTATGGGTTGTGGCTTGGTTATCATTAACCTATCAGCTAATGTCCACATATGAGTACACGCATGCCGTAATTTGTCTGTCTGACTCTGAGATGCCTCATCTAGGATGGTTTCCTTCCTAGTTCCACTCATTTACCTGGGAACTTCATTTTTTAACGGCTGAGTAATACTCCACTGTGTAAATATACCGCATTTTCTTTATACATCCTTCTGTTGAGGGATAGGTGGGTTGTTTCCAGTTTCTGGCGACTAGGAATAGAACAGCAGTGAAGATGGCTGAGTTTATGTGTCTGTAGCAGGATGACGTGTCCTTTGGGTAGAGGCCTGAGTGGTACAGCTGCATCTTGAGGTAGATTGATTCGCATCTTCCTAAGGAACCGCCACAGTGATCTCCACAGTGGCGGTACAAGTTCTTGGTCCTCCCAGCAATGGATGAGAGCTCCCCTTACATGCACCAGCATGAGCTGACACCTGTCCATCTGAGGCACGCACCCCATGTCCACCATGTCCCGCAGGCATTTAAAGCCCAACGCAACTACTGAGATTATTTCTGCAGATATATTTTATGATACCAGGCTTTAAATGGCAGCAGATTAAAACTACCTCATAGCAGTTTGAGGCCAAAGGCAACCCACTGATATGCCAATAGTTACCTGGATTCTTTTTTTTCCTTTTTTTCCCCCACCTTGGCAATTTCATACATATGTAAATGGGTTTGGGCCATTTCACCACCTGTTCCCCCTCCATCCCTCATCCCTCTCCTTCCCTCCCTCACTGAAACCCTTTCTTCCTAACAAATGCCTCCTTCCCCAGCACACACTTTCATGTGTGGAGAGAACATCTTGTGTCTGTGTGGATGTGGCACCTGTCAATAATAAGTCTGATGGCCTTTAGCTTACAGAGGAAATAGGTGGGATTTCCAGGAGGCAGAAAAGATTCTGGGATACTGCCAGGTGGGAGATTCGCCAGGGAAGATGTGACAAGAGAGATGCGTGGTCTCTTGAGCTCAGGTAACCAGCCACGTGGCAGAATGTAGATAAGAGTGAATGGGTTATTTTAAGTTATGGTCTAGTCAGAGAAGAGTCTAGCTCTATGGCCAACGTGTTTGTAAATATATTTTGAGTCTGGGTCTTGTTTCTGGGAGGAAGAACTACCTAACGACAATGTTCATGTCCATTTTTGTGTACGTGACTGGCTGGGATGAGTCAGGCCTGCTTGTATGTGCATGGGTGGCCTCTCCTGTAACCAGTAACTGTCCACAGCTCCCCAGGGAAGGGCCCTCTCTCCATTCATGATGGAATGTCATGAGCCCAGTCTTGTGCAGGGACTGTGAGCTGACAGGTGCAACAGAGGTCATGTTCAGGAGCCAATGATCTCCTCTGGTTTCTCACCTTCTTTCCACTTCTGCATCAGTAGTGGCTCCTGAGCTTTGAGGGAGTCAATATTAATATTCTCTCTGGGGCTGAGCACCCATTGGTCACATTTTCTGATGTTTTACTGGCTATGAATCTCTGCATTCGCCAGCACCCAAAACAGAAGCTTCTCTAGGGACTGGAGAGATGGCTCGGTGGTTAAGAGAACTGGATCCTCTTCCAGAGGACTTGGGTTCAATTCCAAGCCCCCACTTAGTGGCTCATGAGTCCAGTTCCAGGGGTTCTGACACCCTCTTCTGGCCTCTGTGGGTTGCAGGCACACAGGTGATGCATAGACATACATGCAGGCAAAGAACATAAAATTCAATGAAAAAAAAAAATAAACACATTATATTCCCCACTCCACCCAGTTAAGGTGTCCAACACAACCACATTGAACAGATTCACCTTGCAAAGGAGTTCTCCAGAATTTTCTACCCTGTCAGTCTGATAGTCTGCCTACTAACTTGCTTCACCCTCTTCCCTTTCGCCTTGAACACTCTAAGTATTTTAAATTTGATAACTTTAATAATGTAAATGAAATCGCATTGCCTGTCTCTAGCTTACTTCATTTAGCAAAGTGTCTTCGTGGCTTCTCTATGCTGCGGAAGTTGACAGCGTCACCCCCTCCCTCCAGTTTTTGTCTCCATTTCTTCTTTTCCTTCCTTTTCCACTTTTATAAGACTGGGTTTCAATATGCAGCCCGGGCTAGTTGTCAAGTTAAGACCCCTCTTGTCTTAGCCTCCCGAGTCCTGGGATTACAAGTGCACATCCACCAACGTTGAGCAATATTCTACTGTGTATAGACCTCATTTTGTTTTCCCATTCATCTCTGTGTGTGAGCATTTAGGCTCCTCTACCTCTGGCAATTGTGAATGGTGTTGCTACAAACCGAGACATGCAAATCTAGGAAAATCTGCTCTCGGTTCTTTTGCGTTAGGGTCACGTGGCGATTTTATTTCACAGTTATTAGAAGCCTCCACACTGCCATCCATAGAGGCTCTACTAGTTTACATCCCGCTAACAGTTCACGAGCACTCCAGTTTCCTACCATCTTGCCAATGCTTTGATTAAAATCATTGTTTTGAGACAGGTTTTTGCTCTGCAGCTCCGGCTGGCCTGGAGTCACTCTGTAGCCCACACTGACCACATGGGCAATCCTCCTGTCTGAGCTCACTTCACTGAGTAACTGTGATTATAGGTGTAAACCACCACACTTGGCATCTGATTAAAATGATACACTTTAAAAGCCCACAGTAAAGTTGTCAGTGTATGTCATTGAAAGGTAGATTTAAAAATGGGGGAAAATATGTAAAAGTTTCAAGTATGAGTCAGGGAAGTCGGGGGCCACCAAGATGACTTGGTGGGTAAAGGCAAAAGCTACCAAACTCGACAACCTGAATTCTATACCTGGGGTCCACAGGGGGTGGCCAGCGAGAACCGACTCCCTGAAGCCGCCCTCTGGCCTCCGTGTGTACACCGTGGTACTTGTCCCCTTTCCACTAATGCACAGAATAAAGGATTGATCTACCTGTAGTGAGGCCAGGGAGGTGGTTCAGCAGGCAGACACTTCTGCACAGGCCTGATGCTGGATCCCACAAGGTGGCAGGAGAGAACCGATGTTCTCTCCCTATGTCCTAGTATATGTGCCTGCTTGCGTTCTCTCTCTCTCTCTCTCTCTCTCTCTCTCTCTCTCTCTCTCTCCCTCCCTCCCTCCCTCCCTCCCTCCCTCCTTCCCTCCCTTCCTCTCTCTCCCATCTACATTTTTAAATGTAGTTAATTAGATCACTGTTCCCAGGATATGAACATTTTGTATTATTTCAAACCCTTCATTAAGCTTAGACTTCCATTTCTTTTACACGTCCTTTCTTTATTCTTGTTCCTGGGAAGCTGACAGAGACTACACCCGGTGACAAGTCACCAGTGAGCCTAGGGAGCAGAATGAGCACTCATCAGATGCACACAGCAAAGTCTCAGCGAGCAACCTGACCTAGGAACAAAGGGCGTGAATGCCTGGGTGAAGGTAGGAGTGTACGCCTAGGCTGGCTTTGCTCTTGGAAACTCCATTCCAGTATGCACACAAGCACCTTCATAAGCCCCACTGGCAACACCTTAAAGGAAGCCAACCTCTGGGGAGCATCAATAAGCAAAGAATTATACAGATACACAGAGCAGCCATTATAGGAGCTATTAAAAAACTGAGATGACATGGCAGAGGAAAGGCTGAATTTCCTATTTATATATAAAATTTTGCAGCTTCATCGTCGTATAAAGAGATAGAGGTAACATAACCAAAACACTGAGGGGATGGGGGAGTGCATTGAGCTATAAATTAAAACATTATGTTTGGACAGTGAGATGGCTCAGCAGAGATATGTGTGTGTATGTATATACATATGTGTCTGTGTATGTATATACAAGTGTCTGTATGTACATATGTGTATATGTGTGTGTATATATATACACACACACACACACACGTGTGTGTGTGTGTGTGTGTGTGTGTGTGTGTTTCCCTTCTGGACTATAACACGCTACATGAGGAGTTTAAAAGGACTTTCCTTTCATTGCAAAAGCCCAAATGAAGTTATTTTCAATCAGTAACATTTGCCCAGTACACATGAAGAACTCACTTTACTACACATAAATATATCTTAGTAGAAACTGAAGCTAACAGGGCCATATATTGGTTTGTGGGGGAGGGCTGGAGGAACCATATCTTCCTCTCTAGCCCTGGGCTGCCCTGAAACTTGCTGTTGACCAGGGTGGCTTCAAATTTGTGAATCGCCTGCTTCTTGCTCAGATTATAAGCACACGTCACCATGCCCAGCCTTGCTATTCTTGATATGTACACCCTTAAACCAGTGACACATTGTACATCAACAGCCACATTGGCATGGCATAAGTCACACTATACTAATGCCTGGCCAAACACAGCTAAAATGCTTCTCAAGTTTACTCCTTGCTTTAAAAGGGAGCAAACTAAGATTGAATAGGTTTGTGTGTGTGTGTGTGTGTGTGTGTGTGTGTCCTAATGTTTTATGGTTTTTAACATTGTTATTGTGTGAACAATGTGTTGTGGAGTATATATGTGCCATAGTGTGTGGTCAGAAGAGAATTTTCAGGAGTTTTTCCCTTCCACCATCTCACCAACCCAACAATTTTACTTTTTTTAAAATTAGATTTATATATTTTGTGAGTTTGCCAGCATGTTATGTATGTGCATCCTGTGCACGCTTGATGCACATGGAGGTCAGAAGAAGGTACCAGATACCCTGTAACTAGGGGTCCGAGTGATTGTGAATCCCCATGTGGGTGCTGGGAATCAAGCCCAGATGCTCTGTGGGAGCAATAAATACTCTCAGCCACTAAACCCGTTTTACTCTAAAAAGAAAAGTAAATATTAAATTTGTGTGCATGTATGAGTGCTTGCATGTGGAGGCCAGAGGTCAAACTTAGGAATTATCCCTCAGGAGCTGCCCACCTTGTTTTTTTTGAAACAGTCTCTCATTGGGAGTTCGGGCTCCTAAATTGGGCTAGGCTGATTGGTCGAAGAACCCCAAACCTCTCTTCCCATCTCCAGGACTGGGTTTACAACTGTGGGTCCCCATATCCAACTTTATCATGGGTTCTGGGGACTGAAGAGACAGGTCTTCATTGCTCACAAGGCAAGTCTATCAACTAAGCTAGCCATAACTTTAGGGGTTTATTTTTATGTGTATGGATATTTTGCCTGCATGTATATATGTGCACCATGTGTGTGCCTGGTACCTGCAGAGGCCAGAAGAGGGCTTTACATCCCCTTGGAACTGGAGTTACAGATGGCTGTGAGCTATCTGTATGTGAATGCTGGGAATCAAATCTGGGTCCTATGGGAGAGCAGTCAGTGTTTGTAACCACTGTGAGCTTGCTTCAGCTGGTTTAGCTTTATTTTTTCAATCAGTTTATTAAATATGAAAATCTGGAATGTGCACATATCAATTATTAGCACAATACTGCATTCAGCTTCTTCTTGCCATTTTGCCAGCATACTCAAATTTAATGAGGTCTTTAAAATTGAGGAGTGGGGATTACAGCATTTTATCTGCTGGCTATAGATAGTAAGATCCAGTTTATCTTTAAGATGACCCAATTCTACAGTGCCACTTAACGACCAGAAATTGTGCAAAACTCCTTAGTGGGAAGACTGCAGTCAAAGTGAGGTCCACGGGTAAACGGAGCTCAGCTTCAAGTTTAGCCAGAAGCCATTGCTTTTGGCACAGGACTGCCTGGCGGCTCTCTAACAGCTATCCAAATGATTTCGTCAATTTTCTAAGTGACTTCAAAACATCACATATGAAACCAGCCAGATAGTAGTTTAAATCTGCAGTCCCAGCTACTCCAGAGGCTACAGCAGAAAGATTCCTTGAGTCCACTAGTTGGGGAACAGCCCAGACACCCTAGTTAATACCTGACTCAATAAAAGAAAAGGGAGGTGCTGGGGAAATAGCTCAGCAGCAGTGGCTGTTTTTCCAGAGGACCCGAGTTCTATTTCCAGACCACATGATGGCTCACAACCATCTTTTAACTCCAGTTTCAGGGAATCAGGCAACCCCCTTTGTCCCTGTAGACATCAGCCCCTCATTTGGTGCACAGACACAAATGCTGGCAAAATAGTCATACAAAATGAATTTTAAGGAAGCAAAAGGTGAGTGAAGAGTAATATGCTGAGGCTACAGCCCAGTGTTGAAGGACATCCTCAGCAAGAGCAAATCCCTCGGTGTAAACTCTTGCCGAAAAACAAAACTAAACGACAATATTCATTCCCCGGCCCCGCCCCCACCCCCGGCCCCGCCCCTCCATTAAACAAGCCTAATTCTCCTAAAGAAGCAATTGCTCTCGGTAACTGGTGCCTCCCTGCACTGTAGAACATATTCATGTACATGTGGAAGGGTGTGCTCCTCTCACCTGCGCTGGCATATGGTAGGGTTGACACTGGATGTCTTCCTCTACAGCTTCTCCACCTCTTCTTATATTTTTGGTTGTGAGCCTGGCCTTTAGTGGCTGAGCCATCTCTCCAGCCCTCTCCACCTCTTTTTAAATGTACTGTATTTATTTAGTGTCTATGTAACCGGGTGGGGATGCATGTGGAGAGATCGGAAAGAGAACTTCCAGACGTCAATTTTTTTCCACAATATGAATGCCTGGGATGAAGCTCAGGACATCAGGCTTGATGGCAAGCACTGCTAGTGGGGCTGTCTCACTAGACTGACACCCTTTTCTGATAGTCTCTCACTGCCATCTAAACTGGCTGAGCAGCAAGCCCCCAGGATTTGCCTGTCTCTGTCCCAACTATGGGGGGGTAGGTACCCAACTCAAGTCTTCCTATTTGCAGACTTCTTACCGATCGAGTCACCTTCCTGGCTCCAACCTTTTTCCCTTGTAGAAATGTTTTAAAAAACAAAGTGTTTATTTCCTCTACTGCTAACCATAACCCCTAAATGTTTTCACATTTCGGTTCTTAGTCAATTTTGCCTTAACAGAGGTATTTGCATAGAGTACCTTAAGAATTAGAGGACCCAGCCTAGCTTATCTTTCAAGCCCAACTTTGATAGAGAACAGGAACCAACCACATACATATATTCCCAGCACTAGGTAGGTTAAGGCAGGAGGATCATAAGTTCTATGCCTGTAGATCTGGTTTCAAGTTCTCTTCACCAAATGGAGGTCTCCTGAGAATTTAGCTTCATAGTAGAGCATTTGCCAAGCATGGTCCAGGGTTCCATCGCTAGCATGCTGATCAACCTGCTCCCCTAAAGTCATCAACTGTCACCTATATGAACATAATTATCAGGGTACTATTTTACTAAACACTGGAGAGCACGCTCCCCAATGGCACATACCCCACTGGCGAGTAAGGATTTTCCTCGGGGAGGAAGGTACTAAGGCAAGGTTTCTGCTATGTAGCTTGGGCTGGCCTAGAACTTGACATTCTGCCCAGCATCTGGGGAATTCAGATTACAGGTGTGTACCACCATACCCAGTAGAGTGAAGGCTTCTTTAAAATTGGGGAAAACTAAAAGCTTTGCATCTTTGCAATATACACAAGTGAGTTTAATTTGGGGATACCTAGAACGACAGTTGTATTTACTTCCTAACATTTGTGTTTCTAAACAATAATCTTTAATCAAAGATAATATAAAAAATATTTCTACCAAATTTTTACACCCCCCCCAACATGGTAAAAATAAGTTTATGGAACTCAAAATAGCAATGTTTTACTATGTATCTGAATATACTTTCTAGGATGAAGTTTTCTTTTTAAAAGTTATTATTTGTCAGGTGTAGTAATTACACCTAATTCTAGCACGTGGAAGGCAGAGGCTAGAAGATTTCTGTGAGTAGCCTTCCTTGTCTACATAGTGAGCTCCAGTACAGTCAGACTGTATAGACTCTTGCCTACAAAAAGACCAAAAAAGGTGTGTGTACATAAGCTACAGTGTGCAGAGAAGTCAGGAGTCAAAGCTACAGTGTGCACGGAAGTCAGGAGTCAGTTGGGTGTGTGCACATAAGCTACAGTGTGCACAGAAGTCAGGAGTCAGTTGTCAACCTCTACCACATGGTTTCCTGGGTACGGGACTCAAGTTCAGGTGTGGCAGCAAATGCCTTTGCCCACTGAATCATCTTACTGACCTGTGGGTACAAATCCTGTCCCTCCATGTTCAGAACTTGAACCTTATTTAACACAAAGAACCCCAGTCCTGAAACTATAGGTATGTCTTACTCCTTCCTCCCTGATAAAGCCAAACTGCCTATTCCATGCAGACTGGAACAGTTACACAATGAACAACAATGAGAAAAAGCCACTTACATAGACTAGTCTTTATTGAAAGACTTCAACTGTGGTTTACAGCTTTGGCTTTAGTTGGCCTCTCACTGCCGGCAAACATAAAGATCAGACGGACTGGCACCGAGGAAATGCTAGTAGAAAAGGGTTCAAGCACAGACGATGGCAGGCAGAAACACACCAAGATAAATCTCAAGAAACTATGAAGAGACATTTCCTTGCATGCCAAAGAGTCTCTCTGCTGTTCTTGATGAACACAGGAAAGAAAAGGCAACAGCTCTTAGGCTTAAAGTGGACGGACGGAGGGCACAAACTCACATGTGCACTGTGAGACAGTCTGGACCTGTCGGCTGAGCGTCCAGTTCCTAAAATGGTGCTTTCACTTGCATGTGTCCTTTCCATCTTAAAACTATTTGCTGCGAAAAACTGTGACTGACTTACCAAGAAAAATTTTATCATCCAAATTAAGACAAAAGATGTCAGCCACATGCTTACTATGACAATGTAACTAGTCTGGATAATTTTATTAACTCAGAATATAAAACAGAAAAGACTACAGCTAAAGTTAGCCAGTAGTTATCGATAAGCCACTTAATTTACTGGCAGAGGGAAAAAAGGGAAATTGAAATTTTAATTTAATAAGCTTTTATCAGTTTATCAACTTAAAGTCTTTAGGTTGTTCGAGTTTCACCAAGTTTAATGAAAATTTTAACTCAAGGGCAGAATATAGCTTGTTTTCTTATAAAGTATAAAATAATTTTCCAAAAACATTCCCCAAAGGTATGACCAAAAAAACCCCAGGGGTATATTTAGTCACTAACACAGGGTAGTTGTGAGTTAAAAAAACAAAACAAAACCATGAAGGTACATAAAAATTTTGGCTCAAAAAAGAACTTCAGACTCTGTAAATTTTTATGCTGAACACATTTGGCTGTATTTCTAAGTGAAGGAGGGAATCAACACCAGAATCTTTGTGGTCACCAATATAAAAAACCACATCATCTTAATCTTTAGACATCAATGGCTTAGTGTGGACGCCAGGTGCGTGTTACCCATCTTACCTCAGAACGGTTAGAGTAGGGCTGTTTGCTCTTGTGCATACACAGGCCAACAGGTTTAACACACTATCAAACATTTGCACCCTCTAGCTGTCACAATCGAAACACATAGGATTTTATCTATTTCACATTCTCATTTTATAGAACTATGAGGCAGACTGTATCCACATAGACAGAAAGATGCTGTGAGAGCATGCCTGGGACGCCCGCATCTTCCCAGACTCAATTACAACTGCACACGTACAACTCAGGCCTATTCAGATCTGTCACCCACACACTCCCAAAGGGGGGAAAAAAACAAATTTGAAATAAAAGTCATAACTTTGTGAACAACTCAAATTGGTTATAAGATTATAAACTGGTACATCAAGTTGTCTAAGTAAGATATTTTTAGCAATCTTGTTAAAAAAATTCTTGGGCAAAATATACTAATTTTTAAAAACATCCCAAGATTTTTTAAAAAAAATTTTGTGCTATACAACTTATAGGAACCCTGAAATCTCTTCACTGGGTTTTAATCAAGGTATGTACCAAATAACGTAAAACAAAACAAAATAAAACAAACAAACAAAAAAAGCAAACAAAAAAAAAAACAAAAAAAAAAAAAAAAAAAAAAAAAAAAAGGAAAAAAAAAAAAGCCCAAATCTAACTTCCATTTACAATTTAGGATATACTAACGCATCAAAGATTTGTATGAAATTAAATTAAGGCTTCTTCTGTGTAGTCATTTGTGTCGTTCTCATTTTACACGGCCAACCGTGAAGACATGAAGACGTCAGTGTCGACGCTGCTACTGAGTACTTGCACTCAGCGAGCATGTTACTTGTCACCTCGAATAATTACATCGCTGCTACTTCTATGTTGAAGCATGCTTTTGAAACACTGTAGTTATTCAATATTTACAATGTTTATCTTTTAAACTCCATGTAAAAGCACAAGTATGACCGTCTGACTTTAATATAAACACCATACTTGGAATTATCCCCCAAAATGAAATGTAATATACATTTTTGATAACCAACACTTTTAAAGTTTTAAAAATATGTCTTATTGTGGACCACCAACAATCGCTCAAGGAACTCCTAAGATGCTGGTCCTTACTCGGGCTGCACACTTTCAGTCTGGCTTCGTTTCCTTTAACATAAGAGGATAAGGTATTTCTTCCACAGCGATCCCCACATCATGTACTTCTTCTGAAATCACACTTTTTTCCTGCTGACTTCTATGTGGTCCACCTCAGGGATGGGAGGGGAGTATCAGAATTCAGGACGAACTGATGTGATTCTCAGTTTTTCACGATACTCCCTTTTTTGCTCTTTTAAAAACACAGTGAGTTAAAATACTGAACAGCAAGATAAAAACGGAAGTGTCTAAGGATCAAAGTGTATTACCCATTTCTCCTATTATATCAAAATTTATAGTCAGAATTGTCTTTATTGACTTTATTTTAGTTTTTTGTACACAAAGAAAAATCATGTTCATATCCATCATGAACAAAAAAACTTAAAAAGGCAGAACTAGAAGACACGTGTCCTTCACCAAGCAAAGCTGTGCTAAAGGATCCAAACATTTCAATTTTTAAAATAAATATTTTCATTTCCCGATGTTTACTCTTCATGTCTTCAGAGTGTCACAGGAGCCTGCAGCCTGCGGTGAGTTACACTTGTGTTTAGAGTCCCAGCTCACTCACTGTGTTGGGAAACTTGCCATTCCATACCCAGCTTGGTTTGGAGGAGGTATTACAGGGGGCGGAGCTTGTCCTTGTGGAGGCTGAGCACCAAATCCACCCATCCAAGCAGCAGAAGGTGATTGACTTGGAAGAAAGGGGGAAAAAAATCTTCAGCAAACACAAGAAAAAGATAATCTATACAGCTATATAAACTCAGGCAGAGTCTAGTCACAGAACACAAATCTACAATAAACAGAACATATGCAGAACACATACACTACCATTAAGTCTTCAAGTTCCTTTTCATTTGTTTTTACTTTGTTGCAGTGCTTGGGGATCAAGCCCAGGGCTTTCTTTACAGGATACGCTGCCCTACAACCCAGCACTATCTGTTAAGTCATCACACCTTACCTCCAGTCTGCACACTACCTGAAAGCTGTTGGTTTTTTGTTTTTTTTAAATAATGAGGCTAGGCATGATGGCACACACCTTTAATTCCAGCACTCGGGAGGCAGAAGCAGGTGGATCTTTTTGAGTTTGAGGCCAAACTGGTCTACATAATTACAGGCCAGCCACGGCTTATACTGAGACCATCTTAAAAAGTGAACATCCAGGACAGCCAGGGCTACACAGAAAGACCCTGTCTCAAAAATAAAAATATAATAACAGTAACAACAACAACAACAACAGAGTGAGGTTTATGTCTCCTATCTGTAATCCCTGTATCTGAAAGGTTGGGACAGGACTGCTACTATGAGTCTAAGTCTGAGGTTAGCCTGGGCTAACCAAGTGAGAGCTAGGCTACATTCTAGGCTACAGTGAAAACACCGTCTTACAAAAATAAAAATAAATGACTTAGTAGGCAGTACTCTTGTTACAGCCCTTGACCTTTGTAGTATTCTCAATAAAACTGTGAAAATAGAGGTCTAGCTTAGCCTAGGAGAGAAAGTGAAGCAATGAATCCACTCTACCATCATCACAGAAAGCAAACTGCTGTCATATAACTTGTGAAGATGCCTTGTAGAGGCAAAATATAAAAATATGTTTCTGAGCATATTCTAGACAAAGATCTTTTATACACACAAAATTAAATGAAAATGCCACTACAGATAAGTCAAATTCCACCAACTGCTTACAGAAAGGTCACACTGCACCTCCCCATCTCTGAAATTAAAAACATTACAAACCTGAGATTTGTTACTGTAACATCTATAACCCAAATGCCTGAACATATAATCATTTCAAAAGACTCTCCCCTAGGAGAGCACAGCTTTCTCTTTTGCCAGAAACTCATCTGTTTCTACAATGGAAAAACCAAAACAACTCACTCTACTCCAAATCCTTGTTGGTTCCATGGCTGCCCATATACTCCATAGGGAGGTACTTGCCACCCATTTGCCATATACTGTCCGTACTGTTGTGGGTTTCCATACACTTGGCTCCATTGGCCCCACTGACTGTAGTCAACCTAGGAAAGAAGCAAATAACTGTTTTAGGGAACAAGAACAAAACACCGTATTTGAAGAAAGAGTGGGAGACAAGGAAGAGAAAAACTAAGTAAGCACCCTTATGTGAATAGGACTCTGTTATTTATCATTGTCTAAGTTTATTGGGGTGGTGACACCTGTGAAAAGAAAGTATTAAGATTCAGTTAATACCGCAAAACAATTTTGAAATAGCATTTTACACAATCAACTGAAAGCAGCTATATGCTTTATTTTACTGTTTATTTTACAATTTCCAAAGCTCCTATGTAGACATGTAAGGTGGAAACCGTAAAAAGTGCTAAGAAAAATCGAATTACCTGTTGGAAGTTTTTAGTCATATCAGGAGATTCTTTACCCCAATAGCATTTAACCACATGTCCTTCGATTGTAGTACCGTTCACAGAAACAATAGCATGGGCTGCACTTTCATGAGTTGAAAATCTAGGAAGAGAAAACTGAGGTTTTGCCTTCAATCTTTAAGAATTTGGGCAAACAACACACGAACTCAATAACTGACACCTCTCAGTTGGCATTTTTCTCAAATTATATATTCCATAGGTAAACTGACACGTAGTAAGGATCTAATAATGTAAGTGAAAGGAATGAAGAGTATGCACGAGTACTAAATCTCTCTCTCAGCTTGAACGTTACCTGACAAACGAATACCCCTTCTCTGGAAAAACTCTTATCTCCATAATTTGTCCAAATGGTGAAAATGTTTGTCTCATAAGTTGATCTATACAAAGAAAAATACAACAAGAAAATATTTAAAGCTCATGCTACCCATGAAATTTATACTAACAGTGCTAAAATACCAAAAGAGAAGGTGGCGGGAACCAACCCTACCTGTCAGCCCCGAAGCGATCCCCCCACAGTACACAGTGCAGTTTTTTGGACTTGACTGGTTTACTACATCTTCAAATCTCAACTGCTTAGTGTTAGCTGTAAGAAGAAAAAATGAAATCTGATTGTTATACAGTATTATAAAACTATTTTTTTAGCTAAAGTTATAGCTAAATGGTAAAACATTTGCCTAGCACGTGCAAGGTCCCAGTTAAAACCCAGCACCACACATACAATCTTCTGTTCTTATATATAATTTTAAGTCTTTGTTTTTAGAGACAGGGGTCCTCTATGTAGTCCTGGCCATCATGGACCTATGTGGACTAGGCTGGCTCTGCCTCCATGTACTGGGACTAAAGGCATGCTCCACCACTCCTGGCTGTATACTGTTAAGATAAAGCCCAGTGAGATGGAACACATTTTTTTCTCCATATTATGACTTAACACGTTGGGGGTGGGGTCTCAAGTATCCCAGGCTAAGCTTGAACTCACTGTGACACTGAAGAGGACTCTGAACTTCTGTTTCTGCCTCCATTCCTCGGGAGCTAGAATTACAGGCATGAGCAACCACACCTGGTTTATACGATGCTAGGAATCAAACCCAGGGGCCTCATGCATCTGAGGCAAGCACAAGAACTTCTGCCAACTCAACCTTAGCCTTAAATACAGTTCTCATCTCTAAATAAACCAGTTGGTTCTCCATTTATATCTAAAGCTCCTATAATGAAATTCAAGGTTAGGTCTTACACTAATTTAAGTACAGGAAATTAAGACACAATGCTGCATGGTGTGATCACAATCTATACCTGCGTACATATATGGAGATGTAACTTACTTTCTTGTGTACTTTTAGGGGCAGGTGGTTTACGTGTGGCCCAATTGGTTCTGATTTGTCGACCTCCCAACCACTGACCCCCCATATGCACAATTGCATTCTCTGCATCCTATGGAGAAAAAGAAAACATTTTAAAAAGGGCAATCAGAAGCAAAGGGGAAACCTTCCCAAGACCTAGTAAGACAAATGAAAGCTGGCACTACTGTGCCCAACACATGCCACCATCTGGAGCCCACTAAGACAGTAACAATGTGTCACCGATAAACAACCTAAACCATAAAAGCTGATTTTTACTGAATAGGTTTCAAAATACTAATATAACACATAAGTTCAAGAATTATATTACAATTAACATAAGGGGGAAAAAGATAATTGCATTGATCACCCAAAAATCATTTTTCTCAAATACACACAAATGTGTCAAAAAAAAAAAAATCAAAAAAAGAAAACAAAAACAAAAAATAGGCATCTCACAAAATCAGTTCAAAGTACCTTAATTTTTATGGCTGCTTTGCAACGTAACATTTACTGAAGAAAATGTAAAAAGAGGCTAACATACATACATAACTACTCTAACAATATTCACTGTAAAAATATAGTTTTGGTGAAATGATTAAAATCGACTTTCCTGGTTAAAACTGAACATAATTCTCATAACTGGTTTGCCTCTACTAGTCTCGGGTTTTACCTCTACCTCATTCCGCCTTCGACAATGCACACTGTGGTTAGTAATTGTCCTTCACTATGTTAGTACCCTAGCCTTTTCCATGTACGTTCACATTAATGAAAGAATGAATTATTTTCCACTACTAATATATGCTGAAAAAATGATAGAAGATTTATATTTCTAAGTAAACATTTTAGCACTTTAAGTTTCAATCATTAATTTTAATGAAGCAACTAAATCCAGAACTGAAGATTTTTAATTAAGTTAACTGAAAGGACATACCAGTTTGTTATAAAAAGATACAAAACCATAGCCTTTGGACTTTCCAGTTGCCATATCTTTAACTACCCGGGCATCCCTGTGAAAAGAAGCACAGCTAAATGAGGGAAGTAAAAGTCACCCTCCAAATAAAAACTAAAAGGAACCACACACACTGTATTGTGAGCATTTTAAAAATAAACTCCAGTTAGCCCTAATTAACTACAGCCATTCCTGAACTCTCCCTAATGCTTCTTTACCTGTTAGAAAAAAGCAGTAGGACAAAAACATGTAATAAACATGCAACCTAACCACATAGCCTGTGCTTTCTATCTAACTAGACACTCAAATCTCAAGATTAATAGAAGCAACAACGTCCTTCTCTAATATTCTATTTGCTAGTGTCCTCTAAGATTTACTGATTCTATAAATTACTGTAACAATGCTAACTACTTTACCATGCAATATCTAAATAGTTAAATGTCTTCTGCCTAGTGATACAAAATATATGAAATATTAAAAAATTGAAAAAGAGGAAAAAATAGGAATTAAAAAGGCATACATGGCCTGTTAACAGATTTCTTTATTTTTCTTGGTCAATTCTCTATCATCATTTTGGAGTTTGGGCAGCTGTAAATTTTGAAAAATTGACATTTTCAGAAATTTAAGAAAGGAGAATAAAAAACTAACAACAACGCTAAGCACACCAGTACGAAAACAACAAATTTACACAGAAATTTTAGTGAGTAAGTTAAAATGATTGGAAATATAGAACTCCACTGAATATAGAATGTTAAAATGTAAATACTAAAATATGTATATATAAATAATGTATAATAAGAATAAATAGAAATGAGAAAAAAAATCTACAACTGAGTTCCAGTGTGCACAGTTCCTTGCAGTTAGCCTTCAAGATCCTGTCCATTCTTATGAGCAATTCTGCAAAATAACCAGAATGCTATTACTTTTAATTGTGACTTGGACTGTAGAAAAACTGCAGGTCTCAGGTATAAATAAAGATCAAAAACAGCAACCTGTATCATTTTACACTGACTTTACAACAGCACTACTTACCACATTTAGATTAAAAAGCAAAGCAAATATCAAAATAGAAAATTAAGAATTAAATCTTTCTTACAAATAAGTTAAATCTATAGAACAACAAGTTATATGTTAATAGAAAAGTTGTTGTTCTTAAAACATTTCTGTAGTCATACATTTACTTTAAACCAACAAATATATAACCAATTCATTTTAATCAAAATTATGACATTTTATAGAACTTGCAACCACCTTTAATTTTCCAATATATTTAGTCAAATAACAAAATTTGAGCATATATTTTTAAAAATCAACCCATATTTGTCCCCTCACTAGCAAAATCAAATATCACTATCAAAAGTCAATTTAATCTCATACTTATTATCTAGACACGAAAACATTTTAATATTGTAATGGTTTTACATTTTCTCAAAGCTAAATATCAAAATACACTTATCATTATATTTAAACATGGACATTTCCAATTTAACCATAAATACAAGGATTTGTCTAGATTTCCCCCTCCCTTAAAAACTCCTTCAATTAAAGTTTAATACACAATAAAGATCACATTTAGTTTTCATTAACCCAATACTCTAACCATCATTATTTGAAAACATTTGACAGAGAGCTAGAAGTTTTACCATCTAAATATTTGCTTTAAATGTAACAAACAGAATCACTTAAAAATTTTAAACATATCATACACAAGGTTATCTGAAAACAAGACCCCAAACATTGAAATGACATCAACATTTGCAACAACATCTACTCAAAAAACAAAACAAATCAAAAGAAGAAAAGTAAAGACCAAAGAAAAACACACTAACTAGAGAAAGAAAACCTTGATTTTAATACATGTTAATACAGTTTTGCCTATCACTACTGAGTCTGATACTAATTATGATACTTACGATATTTTACCAAAGGGGGCAAATGCTGACTTGATATCTTCTGTTGTAATTTCTGGACTCAAATCCCCAACAAACACATGGAAGTGATCTGAAATCAAAGCATTTGGTAATCAAATACTTAAGAAGCCAGGCAACACTAAAGGAGGAAAAAAAACCCTCAGGTAAGCTGGTAATGCTGCCAGGACAACGTCACGCTCCACAGTAAAGTGCAGCAGGAGTACTTACTGGAAGTGTCTTTTTTCTGGCTACTTGGTGTTGTTGCCCAGTTTACTTTGACCTCCTAAAAACAAACATTATATTTAATACAATTATTAGGCACATCATTATGAACTGTTAACACTTACCACTTAATAAATCATCTACCAAGTTGAATTATTTGTGCAAAGGCACTAGGCTGAATAGAGACCACCCAGTTGCCGACTGTCTATTTTAATCTTGCTAAGAAAGAATGCAGTCTGATTTAACATGCAAACATATACACATTCATGGATGTCATCATCCCATTATCTTACCTTTCCCAAAATTTTTCTCCCATTCATAGCAGCTAATGCAGCAGCTGCATCTCTGTGTTCATAAAATTCCACAAAGCAATATGGGTCATTGCTTGTATGCTGCAAAACAGAAAATCCAACAGAAGAGTTGACCCTTCTGCTATCGGGTTGCTGAGAAGAAAATCCAGGAAAAAACATTACTGACAGCTAGGAATGCACAAGGTGAGATTCCATAAGTCTATGAAAGCCTAACACTTAAGACTTAAGCTGAGCCTCAGAATACTGTTGTATTCAAGCAGAGCCATACAAACAGTAGTAAAGAATCACGGCTGTGCGTATTAAATCAGAATGCAGAAGACTGGGGAAGTAAGTCTCCTAAGAGAGAACCCCTACCTCAGATTTAGTGAAGACTGCTCACCATCACTGCTCCTTCCTTCCAACTAGTACTATAGTTATTAGTATCAGGGGTCTTTCTCACAACAGAAACCCCGCTTCCTGTCCTCGAACTCATTATATAAACCAGACTGGCCTCAGATTCCGAGATCCGCCTGCCTCGGCCTCCCAAGTACTGCCATTAAAGGCACACTCCATGACCACTCAGTTCCAACATTATTTTAAAAATCCGATTTCTACTTGTGTTTTACAATCCTTCATATACTATATTTCAGGCTTATAGGCACCCACCTTTAATCCTAACACTTGGGAGGCAGAGGCAGGCAGATCTGTGACCAGGCCAGCATGGTCTATATAGTTTCAGGACAGCCAAGGCAAAAGAGACCTTGCCTCAAAAAACAAACAAACAAAATATATAGAAATGAGTCCATTTTACCTCTGATCAAACCTAGAGTGGTGAGTACTACCAAGTTAAAGCATTTTGTATTGTTAACCAGACTGATATAAAGTAGTCCTTTACTAAAAGAGGAAATAAAGAATAAAAATGGAAAAATTCTTGTAACTAGTTAATAAAATGAATCCTCCATCTTTCTTTCTTTCTTTCTTTTTCTTTTTTTTTGATTTTTTTTTTCTTTTTTCTTTCTTTTTCGGAGCTGGGGACCGAACCCAGGACCTTGCGCTTGCTAGGCAAGTGCTCTACCACTGAGCCAAATCCCCAACCCCTATCTTCCATCTTTCAAACAGGCTTGATAGCTAGGCATGATTATACACATGTAACCTTAGCATTTGGGAAGCAGAGGCAGGAGAATCAGAAGACTGAGCTGAGGGTTGGGGATTAGCTCAGTGTAGAGCGCTTGCCTAGGAAGCGCAAGGCCCTGGGTCGATCCCCAGTCTCCAAAAAAAAGAACCAAAAAAAAAAAAAAAAAGAAGACTGAGCTGAAAGCCAACATGACCTCATATGTGCACACACACATGAAAGACACACCATTAAAAAGAGCTAGCGGTGGGTTGGGGATTTAGCTCAGTGGTAGAGCGCTTGCCTAGCAAATGCAAGGCCCAGGGTTCGGTCCCCAGCTCCGAAAAATAGAAAAAAAAAAAAAAAAGAGCTAGCAGAGAGTATAAAGACACTTTGGATTTGTCTCTCAGCACATACGCTAGTGATGTAGAATGTAACTGTGGAAATGTGCATATCCTAGCACATGCTGGTACAGCTCAGTGGCAGAGCAATTGTCTAGCATGTGTCAGGGAATGCGTTGCCACCTAGGATCTGAAAACCAAGTAACTAAATAAATATTAAGTAAACCCAGGACAAAGCTACAATTTCATATCACAAAGCACCAAGTTTAAAAACAAAAAAAACCAAAATAAGTTCATGAGTTGGCAAACACATAACTAATAAAGATGCTAAGGAAATTAGTGCTACCTAAAAAACTCTCATACAAAACCCTATTGTCAAAGCCATAAATAAGACTAAAGAAAGAAGCAGAGAAAGGAAATAAGAGAAGACCCCCACATAAAGACACTCAATTGTTCCTATGTGAAAGAGTGAATATTTACCAGACACATTCACTGACAATGGGCAGACAGACCACAAAAAAATAAAACAATTGGACCAATCTTGGAGCATATATTTAATCCCTGCAGGCAGGGGCAAGTGGTTCTCAAAGTTTAAGTTTGAAGCCAGCCTAGTCTATATAGAAGTTCTAGGCCAGCTAGGGCTATATAGTAAGATCCTGTCTCATTTTAATACAATGATATATGAAACAATCCCACAGATTTTAGGAAACTAGTGTATTTATGCAGAGTAATACCAATTTCTTCTAAACAGAACAGGCCAGCTCCTGTATGTTCCTGTAAATGCTTTCATACTCTGTGTACATGTGTTGTGTACATGGCTCTCCTATCTGTGGGAACGTGTTTTAAGACCCTAACAGATGCCTGAAATCTATGATAGCATTAAGTCCTCTTAATACTATTTTTCTACTATAGGAATAATGCCTATTCCATCTTTTGTTTGTTTTGAGACAAATACCACATGGCTCTGACTGGCCAGAAGCGCTGGTCTGGTCCACCTTTACAACACACTGCAGCCTGCACATGCTAAGTGGAAATTTAGGTGCAACAGGAAAACGGGTTCATTTTTTTCACTTTTTACACTTTCATAGTAGATTTGCTCCTACTGCTAATATTCACAAACTCAGCATGTAATTTTCTTTACTTAGTAATTTCAGAATTTTTACCTTTTCATTTAAAGAAAGTACTTCAGAACTTATCTTTGGGATTTCTGTTTGTCAGAATTACTTTACACCGGAGCCATCATTAAGTACAAGTGATTGGAACATGGGTACTACATAGATGCCCCATAGTCATCTGAAGACAGTTACTAAGTGACTAATGGGTGGGTGGCATGCACAATCTGAGTACGTTAGACACAAATCCTTTGTGTCTCCTTCTGGAAACGAAAAGATTTCATCCCACCACTGAGATCTGTAATTCAAAACTTTTGAATTGGGATGGGCATGGTGGCACCTGCCTTTAATTCCAGCATTCAGGACGCAGAAGGAGGTGGATCTATGCTAGTTTGAGGTCAGTCTGGTTTAAACAGCAAGCGCCACAACAGCCAGGGACCTTGTTTTTTTTATGGTTTTTAGGTAGCACTAATTTCCTTAGCATCCTTATTAGTTATGCATTTGCCAACTCATGAATAATTTTTTTGTTTTTGTTTGGTTTTTTAACAAAATCAAAAACCAAACTTATAAACTGTTTCCTTGTGAAATTTTCCATTTCCATTTATATCTTGAACTGAAGATGACCTCAGGTAAAATATTCACACCCCATTAAGACATTAAAAATTCTAACATCCGATAGATGTGTTTTAAACATGTCTTAAAATTAGAGATATGTACAAAGTGCATACCATTATACTGTAAAAACTGGAGTCCATGACAGTAGCTAATGTATCAAAGCAGGTGGATGTGGTTGACCAGACCTACAGCCTCAACACTCAAGAATGTCACCACTTGTTGAAGGACAGCATGGTAAGTTTTACTGCTATATTGCAAGACCCGCCTCAACAATACAGACCAAATAAAAAGAAGTCATAAAACAAAAACCAAGACTGTTTTGTTTTGTTTTTCAAGACAAGGTTTCTGGGTATAGGTCTGGCTGCCCTGGAACTCGCTCTGTAGATCATGCTGACCTTGAACTCCACCTGCCTCTGCCTCTCAAGTGCTGGGATTAAAGGTGTGCACTACTATCCTGCCCAGCTACTCAGGATTCTTTATATAACAAAATCAAATTTGTAAAAACAAACTGTCTAGATGTGAGATATTCCTTCCTAGAGTCTATGTCCTTCAGAAACTTCCTACCTAGATCACTGCCAAGCAATACTCTACCAATCAGTTGAGTCCTTACCTTAATTAGTCTGGTCACCATACTGACTGGATGACATAAATGTCAAAAAAGATATATTAAGAGATTTTAAACTATCTACAGGTTTAAATCTAGGAATTAGAATACATGATTAAGTTGTAAAGAGTTCTCACTCATCAAATGTCTGTATACACAGAGATTTTTTAAAAATATTTATCAGGTGACTCCTTTCTCCATCCTCCACATTCCTTTAGTCATTCAGAGCCATTGGCATCACGCTGATCCAGACACTGAAACTGCATGCTAACTCACCAGTGCCCTCTCTGCTACCTGATCTCTCTTCTGTTCTTCCACACAATTCACAATAACTTCCCTCCTGTAAATGGTTTCTTCTGTTGGTGCCCCCACTTCCTCACTAGAGGCTGCTTCACAAGGTCTGTCACTCCACGGTAACTCTATCTGGGACTCCTGAATACTTAGTTGTTGCAAGCCTCAGACCTCAGGCTCTCACCTTTTCTAAGTGATCTTACCTAGTCCCAGGGACTAAAAAATTACTGTATCCTTCAGCACTGTTCTCTGCAATTCCAAACTTACTTATCCTACTGCCAAATAAAACCTCCATTTGTATAGCCAAAGTGTATCTTAAATTTAACACTGCCAAAACAAAATTCTTGATTGCCACCACTCCCCCATCCATCCTGTGCCTTTCTCAGTCATTCCCATTTTAGCAAGACGCATGTTCACTCCCACATGATTGCACTGACAGAATCTTAAGTCTCCCGATTCCTATAACATTCTAATCCTATTGTTCCTACTTCCAAAATCAAAACTCTCGATGTACACACTATACTGCCTTTCTTCACTACTCCTCTAACACCCAGAAATCTATCATCTCTTATACAGACAAGCAGAATAAACCCACCTGGTTTTTCTCCTGCTCTTCAATTCTACAATCCTCTACAAATTATTTTCCACAGAGAATGACCTTTAAACATACAAATTAGACTCTGTATTCTCCGTGCGTAAACCTCTCCAATGACCTGGCATTACAATCTCAACCTTGTCCTGGCCCATACTGCCCTGTGATTCTGATTCCTGCTGCCTTACTAGACTCTCCCCACCACTGACTCCAGTCACCCTCTTTACCACGGCTTCACTGTTTGCTTTCCTCTGCTCCAGTCTTTAGCACAAATGACACCATCTTGATATTCCTGCCTAGACACCTTCTACGTGTCCTCTGCCTCATCCCCCACTCAGTCATCACAGAACACTTACTCTCTCCACGGCTCTTCTCTCTATTCATCTGAACTTCCTTTGCTTTCCCAGTGTTCATAGTGCCTTCAATAGTGCTCATGAAAAGTATTTTTATTAATGAAAGAATGTAGACTCAAAGTTAGAAATGAAAGAAGGAAAAATATACACAACAGAATGTAAGTGTCATCAATTAAGAGATTAAAAAGGCCAATGCTCTTTACAGATTCTTCTAGAGTTCCCCATTTTAGGCTAAAACACCGGGACATGGTTCCTTAGAAACCAGTACAGTTTCAGCCCTTCCAAATACTCGTCTCATTACCTACTGGCATTTCTATGTCTAATTCCATTTCAAACTCCAGCTGTACATCTACTGAATACAACTGTAACTCACTGGTCTCTCTTTTTCACAGGCACTCTTACACCACAGGCTCCATTGACACTCTTCTCGTCACAGATCGTCTTCCCAGACTTCACTGCAGGAGTGTCTGTTATCCTTTGGGTTTCAGTCTGTGCTGACTCCCAGTAGAAGCTTCCCATTCCCCGCCACCATAACAGATACTCTCCTGAAGTTCCCACAGCACTGTAAGCTAAGCAATCTCTAGCTTTCTATTCTATATCCTATGTGACTTTAGTCTCCTTCCAGTCCTAAAATCAGGACAGGAAGTCTTTTATTATTCACCAATGGATTCTTAACACTTACCATAGTATCTGGTATAAAGAAAGTCAAAAGAAAATTTAGTAAAGAAGAAAGGAAGAAAAGAGTAACTGATACATGAGTCACTGGCACAACAAGAGTCTTAACTGAGAAAAGTAAAATTTTTTCTTTGAAAATAAGACAAAATTTAGATTTTATTTTGGTGCTATGGGTTGAACCCAGGGCCTTGCATATCATGAATACATGCTGCTCTACCACTGAGCTATAACTCTAGAGGAAATAAAATTATTATAATGGTTTAAATTCCTATCTGTAAAGTTGTTCATGCTTTAGTATTTTCTAAAGTACTTAAGATGTTCACTGTTCCCACTGTGTCCATAATAACCAAAGGCTGACTTCAAAACATACCAAACCTTGAACTTGAAATGTACACAGACTTTTCAGCCACAGCAGCCATCTTCCAGTAACTCGCCAAAATGACAAACACAAAAGGAAAGAGGAAAAGCACTTGGTTTATGTTCTCTAGGCCTTTTAGGAAACATGGAGTTGTTCCTTTGGCCACAGACATGCAAATCCACAAGAAGGGTGATATTGTAGTCATCAAGGGAATGGGCACTGTTCAAAAAGGAATGCCCTCTAAGTATTATGACGGCAAAACCAGAAGAGTATGCAATGTCACTCAGCATGCTGTGGGCACCATTGTAAACTCTTAAGTTAAGGGCAAGATTCTGGCCAAGAGGATCAAATGTGCAGACTGAGCACATCAAGCACTCGAAGAGCAGAGACAGCTTCATGAAGCGAGTGAAGGAGAACGATCAGAAGAAAAAGGAAGCCAAAGAGAAGGGCTCCTGGGTTCAGCTGAAGGGCCAGCCTGAGACACCCAGAGAAGCCCACTTTGTGAGGACTAATGGAAAGGAGTCTGAGCTGCTGGAGCATATGCCATATGGATTCATGGCCTAATGGACAAAAAGGAAATAAAGGACGGGGAAGAAAAAAAAAAAAAAAAAAAAAAAAAAAAAAAGAAAAAAGAAACAAAAATATAGACTGAACTATCAGTATTTGCATTGGAGCATGTGAAATACCATCATCTGTCATCTTTCCCAGACAGACTGTTCACAAGCAGAATCACCTGAAGGTTACTCCATCAGGACTGTGTAATATCAGAGCAGAGTCTTTGCCTTCTCACACCAGACTTTACTCCACACCTAGATTACTGGTCAAATCAACGGATTAAGTCAATGCCACAAGCAGGAATCTGTCCAACAGAATAATCTGAAGCTTAAATTAAAGTGAATTTTAGAATTGTGTTAACTCATTTATCGTGTAAAAATGCTCACTGTCAGGGTGACAGGTGGCGCATCTAGCCGGGAAGGCCTTACCTCTGTTATCATTTTACAGCTTTTACAGGGTCCGATCTGACTGAATAACTGAAGGATAAGGACTTCTGTCACATCTCTGGAGAGGTTACCTACGTATCTGAGAGAGAAAACAAAAACAAAACATCATCAGCAATGTTTCTCTAGCTACACCTGTAATATGTTACTTTAATTTGTCATCTTTTATTTCAAGTCCCTGTCTCAAATTTTTCCAGTCAAGCCTAGCCCCATGGTAACTATATTTTCTATTTCACAATAATTTACACCACAAATATGACAAATATTGATTTACTAAAACATCTTGATGAGGAACTAACACTAACAGTAGCTGTTAGTGGGCTCCTCGTAACACTGCCAACCAAAACAATTACATGAACAAAGAAGAGAGTGGGAGTTCAGTTTTGTTCTAGCAGAGCAGAGGGTAGGTGGGGCGAGGGAGCCGGGGTCTGCTCCACTTTTGGCTGTACATCTTCACTGCTTTGTTTAAGAAAAAGGAAATTGAATAACTTAAACTTCCTCATTAAAAAATGTATCAGGATCAACAAAAGACAATTTCATGAGGATAACAAAAGTTTAAGAAGAGTTCTTTAGAAATTCAAAGAAAAATTAAGATAAACTCCCAAAATAACTTTTGACTGAATATTTAAGTTTGAGGGTTTTTTTTTTTTCTCCTTAGTTAGCAACTGATTAAAAATGTTAACAAGAAAAAAGAAGGGGTTGGGGATTAAGCTCAGTGGTAGAGCGCTTGCCTAGCAAGCGAAAGACCCTGGGTTCGGTCCCCAGCTCCGGAAAAAAAAGAAAAAAGAAAAAAGAAAAATCACCACCATCCCCCCAAGAGACGACTACCCTGTCTTACACTATGTATGTGTTTAACTTATCTCAATAAATTGCCAGTCTTTCTGGTTCTCAGCAAACACCTTAAATGTACATTTGTCACAAACCACTTCATAAACCAAACCATTATTTGTAAAATGTGACACAGTTTCTTCTGGAAGTAAAAGGACACCATTTTACTTTTCTAACCACAATACAACATCAGGAAACAGTGCTGAGACCAAAATTAGGCTTGCAACAGTTGCCATGTTAAATACATAAAAAGCTTTCAAATGAAAAATATTAAAAGGAAAAGGGCAAGAGAAAGCTATGGTTAAGGAAAACCTAAGAAGATTGGTTAAGAATGGGTAAGGAACTGGGGCTAGAAATGTGGCCCAGACATTAAGCGTGCCTGCTGTTCTTGAAGAGGACAGAGTTCAGTTCCCAGCACCTAAGTCTGGCAGCTCACAATGCCTGCAACTCCAGTTCCAAGGGATCCAACACTCTCTTCTGGCCTCCTCCCATACCTTTGTGCTCACATGTATGCACATATAATGCACACAGACACAATCATACACACACAGACACACACACACGTACAAATGGGAAAAAAATAAGAAAATAGGCAGCAGCTTCCAAGTTAATTAAGAACTTCACAGTGGTTACCAATAACCCCAGGGTACATGTTCTAAGGCTGAAACACAAGTCCTGTGCTACTGAAATAAAAGAACAAGCTAGAAGAAAACTGGTTTAGCTCTTGTGCGCCATCTTTTCCTTATAATTTAAACGGAGCTGACCTACTGTAGGCCATGCAGTGATTTTTTTCTTCTTTCCAGCATGGGCAAATAGTTAAAGGATTATGAATTAGCTATAAACACCTGCCTGTCCCTTTTCATTCATAGGGGCTTTATGAGCCTGTGACTATGGAATAACTTGCTTTTGTAAGAGACCCAGTATAAAGAAAAATGAGCAAGTAATCTTGATTTTCTAAATGATACATTCATCTAACCAGTCTCGTCTGGTCTGCTCATTTCTGGGAGAGGACACGGAATAACAGTGATTTTTTTAATGTGAAGCTAGACAGTAACAAATATAAATGGAACATCATTTTACTATAGCAAAGTTTTGATGATTTAAACAGGTTTAAGTTTGGGTTAATGTTTTAAAACATTTAAGAGGAAAAAATGCATGTTACTTTTCACAGCTAAGTTACAATAAAAGCTATTTTTGTTTAACAAGACTTTCATTCTAAGTCAACCCATTTCTAATCAGTGAGGGAACTGCCAGATTCTAGAGGCACATTGATAGATATAATTGATTTCCCTATCTAGCACTGTCAGAGATCAAAACTGCTAACATTTAGGTTTAGAATGCCATGAAATATTTATAGAAAAGTCCAGTGCTGAGTTATCCTGTTTTTCCAAATACTCACTCAGATTTTAACTGCTAAAGAACAGCTAAGTTTTAAAGCTTACAGAGCTTTCCATAACAGAGGTCATTGTAATCTCTTATGATGAAAAGGACACAATTCAGTATATAATTTCACCTGCATTTATCTAAATTTTAGACTGACTTTTCTACTAAAGGTTCTGTAATTTATGTATATAATAGAAGCACAATTTTTACTTCTAAGCATACTGTAGTATACTGTGCTTTTTGCATTATCAAAATATAATCCATCCCAGAATAATTCTAACAAAGGTATTTAAGATAAGGTTCAAAATTGATCATAGTAAGCATCATGGGTAGCTTACTGGATTGATGTTTCTCTCCAAATAGTATTTTCTATACTTCACCTTCTGCTGCAGCTAAGTAGTAGAATATTCTAAAGTTCCAAGTTTTTACATATGCAGTTTCTACCAGAAGAACATGTACAAAACAGCAGAATAGCTTGAGTTCTTATAGTAACAGAAAACACTTAGGAAATTCCAAAATCATTTTTAACTCAAGGAAAAATAAGGAAAACGCATACCTTACAGTCTACTTTGTCTTCTAAGAACAGGAACTGTAGGAGCTGAAGCATTGATAACTGAAAATGATACCTTTATCCCTAACATTGGGTCTAATTGTCAATTGGAGACGAGAAAACTTGGCAGTTTCACAGCAGGCAGAAGTTCACATTGCCAATGAACTACTTCCTATGTCCAACTGGGCAGAAATTAAGAACACTGTGCCTTGCAGAAAGCTAATGACAGCTTTTCCACTGAATGTGCTCTCATTCTAAAATGTAACCCCACCAAGGCTGAAATTACCAGTACTTTTATACAAAATACAGTGGGGCTACATTTCCATAAAGGTAGTTTTTCGATTATTCTTAACAAATTCCTATACAAAAGGAGACTTTCAACAATAGCCCTCAACAGCCCTCCAAAGGACTACCCAAGTTGTCACTACTTCATTTTAGGAAGGCAGCAAAGTAGAAGGCACACTGATGTAGGGTAACTAACCTGACTAAGGACCTTTAAAGGCTGGACCCACACACTTTGAAGAAACAAACCAGATTGACTACAGCCACAACACACCTAGGTCAATGGTGTGGCCAAGGCTATGAGAACTTAGATTGTTTTCTTCTGCTTTGTTCACACGTGTTCAGAACACACTCTAAATCAATGGCTTATTTCCTTCTTTGTACTGAGTATCGAGGAAGAATAAATAGCCTTAACAGGTGGCATTGGTTTTATCCTAGATCCACAATTTCTAGGGCTTTAGTACACCAAACAGATGACTAAATTACAATTGACTGTTATAATTCAGTGTCACACTGTGGGTTCAGATACCACAGATAAATCACTGCACTGCAAAGACACAACGCAAAGCTGAAGTGTGTCCTACAAGACTGGTCTACTTCCAACACCAGTATCTCATACTGTGACCTCATTGGTTGGTTTTTAAGATCACTAATACATAATAACCCCAAATAAATGTCAAATGGGAATGAAGAACACCAGAAAACAGACCTTTAAAGCAACTATACGATAAACAGGGTTTCAGACTCTATACCAAGACAATTCTATATCACTTTTAAATACCATCAAATAAATTAGTAATACTGTAGATAATGAATATTTAAAAACCTACCTAGGCTATAAACACCATATTGTTTTCTGAAGATAACCATATGTCTTAGCTTGTGTGTGTCTGCAGGAAGAAAACCTTACTAGTAACACACAGGCATTTTAAAGTAAACAAATTAAGATAAGCTTAATTTAGAGTACATTATTTAAAACCACAGTAGCCACTTGAGAAATCTAATCCATAGATCACAATGCAAAATATAGACCCTTCATAAACAAAACCATACTCTGGTAAACATTTACTTTGATGTCAAGATTTTACATACACACACATATATACATATATGTGTGTGTATCTATACATACATACATACATATACATATATAGATGTAGATACACACACATAAACAAACTTCAGGAAGTATGACAATACCTATAATTTAAATCAATTAGAACTTTTAAAAACAAGACAACACTAATTTAACCAAAGAACAATTGTAAAATATTTGAGTACCTCTTATATGCCAATGAATGAACTAAGTGTAGGAAGGGTTAAGTCCTAGGAAGCTGTACAGTTCTTATATTTAAAAACAAAACAAAACACCTCAACCTCCCATGGAGAAAAGTGGGAAAAGGAAGATATATAAACACATACTGACACACAGGAACAATAGAGCTTAAGATGTTTATTCACTCATCTGTTTACATCACAGTTTTAGGTAACCAAACACAGACAACTGAAATGTGTTTCAGAAAAAAAGACAAGAGATCTGAGATGATAAATGTATGAAACATTAATTTAGCTCTGGTCTAGAGGAGATCTGATAGTGGATGTAAAGACCATCACAGGAAAAGAAGAAACAGAAAAAGCATACTATGTAACAGACAGAAACAGTTGACCTCTTCTAAGGAACAAATAGATGCAGTTAATGAGCCATGAGAATTTACCAATTATCCAGTAGCTATTATGATGCAATGATGACATTTCAGGTATTTAGATACAATGTAACTGTCATCTTCCTTGAACATCTACTTGCTAGGCCTTAGCTAGGTCTAGCTTCCCCAGATGCTTCCATCACAGTACTCACGGCTAAATATAAAATACCAAGCCTTGGCTTAAACAAACGTTGAAGAACAAATTTCAAATTTTGTCTCAATTATCTTTTTTCTGAGGAAGGCAGAAATGGAAAAATCACTCACACACACACACACACAAAGATTTTTTTCATTCAGGGGTATGGTATGTTTAGGATGTTTTCAAGTTCCCCAAACCAGATGTTAAGAGAAATAAAAATGTAAAGTATAAACAATGCTTAAAAAAAAGTATCAACGCTGAATAAAGATATGGACCTTCTTTAATAAACATATTCCTGCTACGAACGAAGCTCTGAGAAGCTTAGTCAGAGGTTCTCAACGTCTATCCACCGTCTTGCATTCCCCAAAAAGTACTTTCCCCATCAGCCGACCCAGCCAAGTGGACTCTGATCATCATATCAATCAATACTAGGCAGAGGGAGGCAAGAGAGACAAAGCAGCAAGCTGACTCTGTGTAGTTACTCCAGGCAGGAGTAGTAGGCCTGAAGAGGCTGGGAAAACCCAAGGTGTTCACTTTAAACAATGAATTGGAAATTACTCAGATGCAGGGGGGAAAAAAAAAGACTGCCACACTATTTGGAAAGGAATACAGACGCTGAGTCATCACTCTGCATTGGGGAAAAGAAGGAAACGCCAATTAAGCGGTTGGAAGATGCGATTCATTCATTAGATTGGGCTTCAGGTGAAACCCGACAGCTAAACCGCGAAAAATAGCACTCAAAAGACACGCATCAAATAGCGGGAGTAGACATCCTTTTATCGAACTCTGATGGTCCGGACGTACAAACGGATTAGGAAGCGGCATCACTAACTGAGCGAAAGGAGTTTAACTGGTTGTCAGTTTGGCGCAGTGAGCGCTCAAAGTAAACTTCGTTATCCAAGGGACAGAGGTGGTGCACGGCAGCAAAAGGCAATCACTTTGGCACTTCAAAAGCAGCAGGCGCTAGGCGGGTGTTTCTGACAGCGTGGGGCACGTGGGGCAGAAAGAGACAAGGGGTTCCTCTGGTTAAAGAGTGGTAGGCTGGGGAGAAGGACTCGGACCGACTGAGACTGAGGACGTGGACTGCTGAGGACGTGGACTGAGGCTGAGTGTTCACGCCAAAGGATGCAGCAGCAGTCCCACCCCCGCCAAGCCCTGCCCCCGTGGGGACCCACAGCTCCTGGCTCAGCCCGGAGTCCCCCAAAAACAGGGAGAATAGGAGCTCTCCCGCGCCTGACAGCCTCAGCCGTGCACAAGCCCAGCCAAGAAAGAGTGTGCAAAAAAGGGGTCGGGAGGAAAAGGTCGAGACAAGCCCTAGACCCTAGGAAGTGACTGTATTTGGGGGGGAAGGGAGGGTTTCCTTCGCTGGGAAGGGGGACAGATGAGGAATGCACTTCACAGCCGCGCCACCGCGAGGCCCGGCTCTCCGCTTCTAGTCCCGGTCTCCGGCTCTCCCTCCCTTAGCATCCCGCAGTGCCCGGGCCACTCGGTGCCTGGCACTCCGGGTCTCGGGTACTCACAGAGTCCGGGGCTGTCCGTCGTCTTCCATCATGGTGGGTGCGACGGAGTGATCCCGGGACAAGGGGGAGGGCAGGGCTGGGGAGGGGAGGGGGCGGGAAGGAAGGGGAGGGGGACTCCGGGCGCCGGCTGGGGACAGAGGAAAAGGTACTGAACCCGGCTCTTGGGCTCGCTCCCCCCAGCCCGCTCCGGACACTGCGCTCCAACCAGGAGGAGCAGGAGGAGGAGGAGGATGAACAAAATGGCCGCCACCACCAGCCAGGCAGGAAACGCGGCAGGGCGCAGGCGCAGCCCGCCAGGTCACTGCTCAGGCCAGCTGCGACGGCCTGTCCGGCAAAAGTGGCTGAAGAGACAGAAAGCCTGGCCAAAGAGTACACCCTACGACTGGACACAACGGACCACGTCGTCGCTGTGGTTCTGCTGGCCGGCGAAGCCCTAACCAGCTCCAAGACAGATCCAAAACAGAGAAAAGCCGCGAAATCAAGTCTCTGGGAATTGCGGTCCCGGGAAAGTGGGGGAAGCCCTTCTCCAGTGGCCTTCTGGGAACTGTAGTTCAAGGAAGATCCAGAGCTTGCCGGAGCGCGAAGGAGAGGTTTCTGGGTAGTGTAGTCGTACGTGAGGACGTGCCGCGACAAAGTAGTCGGCGTGCCGGGAGAGAGCGAGGAATAAAAGGCGGGTGGTCGAAATGAGAGAGGAGCTGTCCGGGAAGTAAACTACAAATCCCAGAGTGCCTCGCGCCCGGGCCCGCCCCAGGATCGCTCCTAGCATCTTAAGGCTTTTCTGTTGGTCCAGTGTGAGCTTCTGCTCCGCCTCCGTCCAGCCCCAGAGCGGTTTCTTCAACTGCGGATCGGGCGGTGTGCTGGCTCCGCGTGGTTCTCCAGCCAGTCGGCCTCGTCCGCCTCTGCCCTCAGAACTGCTGGTCCGTGTTCAACAACCGACGCCTCACGCGACGGGCAGGAGAGAAGCAACTCTGAACCCTGAGGGATGTGGCGGACATCGGGCTACACCGAAGCCAGCCTGGTCTTTGAGCACGTGTTCCGACCAGATAGGCCTTTCTAGACTATACCGCTTGCTTGTAACTTGCTTTACCAGTTCCACAAGGATCTCTACCCATTATCTCATCGAATTAGTGGGTAAAGCGGCAAAAGAGCAGCCCCTCATGCAAATGACTTGCGCCTCCACCGCTCTTTCAAATCCCTAGTTAAAACTAAAATATTCGCGTGGTGGCGCACAGTACTGCTGAGCAGGAGGATAATGGATTTAAGGCCAGCCTTGAAATAGATAAGATCTTATCAAAAACTAATAATCAGTGAAAACAGCAAAGAGGCTCAAGGACCAGATCTGGTGCTAAAACATAGCCTGGAGTTAGGTCGTGAGGGACATGGATTGCTAGTAATGAGTTGCTAAAGCAAGAGAGGAGACAGAAATCATGACAATCTACTGGAAGCTGAGCGGTAATGCTCACTGTTAATGACAGGAGGCAGAGACAGGCAGATCTCCGAGTTTGAGCCTGGTCTACAGAGTGAGATCCAAGGGATGGAGTGTTAGACATAGGTATAGAACTACATTAGTCATAACCATAACGCTTCATTGGCCCATGCCTAGCCCAATGTACATTTGTTACTATGGCAACAAATTATAAATTTAAACCAACATGCATTATCTTAACAGTCCTAGAGATCAGAAAGGCAAATTCAGCCAGGCATACGGTACATGTCTGCAAATCCAGCTCTCAAGAAGTGGATCAGATGGGTGTCTCCTGAGAGGCTCTGCCAGACCCCTACTGATACAGATGAGGATGCTTGCAGCTAACCATTGAACTGAACAAGGGGACCCCGGTGGAGGAGTTGAGAAACTACTGAAGGAGCTGAAGGGGTTTGCAACACCAAAGGAAGAAGAACAATATTAACCAACCAGACCCCACTTCCCAGGGACTAAAACACCAACCAAAGAGTACACATGGAGCAACCCAAGGCTCCAGCCACATATGTAGAAGAGGATGGCGTTGTCCAGCACCAATGGGAGGAAAAGCCCTTGGTCCTATGAAGGCTGGTTTCCCCAATGTAGGGGAATGCCAGGGCGTTGAGGTGGGAGTGGGTGGGTGAGAGTGGGAGCATCCTCACAGAAGCAGGGGGAGGGTATGGGAAAGGAGCGGGGGAAGGGGATAACATTTGAAATGTAAATACATAAAATATCCAAGAAAAATAAAATTTAAAAAAGTAGATCAGGCTTTTCAAGGCCAGCCTGAGCTACCTAAGACCTTTTCTCAAAAAGAAGGTTCGAAAGGGACCAAAGAGATGGCTCAGTGTCCTGCTCTTCCAGAGGACCTGGGTTCAATCCCCAGCACCTGCACGGCAACTCACAACCGTCTGTAAACTCATTTCCAAGGAATCTCATACATTGCACATAAGATTAAATTAATTTTTTAAAGAAGGGTTGGGGTGAGAGACTAGGCTAAAGTCAAGGTGTTAACGGAACTCTTCTGCTTTGGTTGGTTTTGCCTCATTCTGATTTCTGGATGTAGCCTACATGATTAGACTCTGCACCTTTCTCCGCCTGCACAGGCGACTTTTTCGGCCTATTCTTTCATCTCTTTCTGACTAATCTACCTTTTCACTTATTCTTTGTGATTACTTTGGTGATTTCAAGATTTTTAACACATGCAAAAAGCCCCACCTCCCATATTAAAACAGTCTCGTTCTGGGGATCTTCGATGCTATTCAATGTACATAATTTAATGACTTTTTAAAATACTATAATATATTAATTTATCCCAGTCTTCCTTCACTTTAGGTACATGACCCTAATTCTGTCTTTACCAATTCTTGTTCTCTTACTAAGTTTTGTTCTACATATGCATGCTCCTTCACAGTGCGAGCATATTCAAGTCACCTTTTACATTCTCCTTCATCACTTAAGTGGGCTTAAGGTGACCACTGCCCCTACATCCACCACAACCCTTGTCTTCCATGATGAACTCTACCCTCAAATTGGACAGAATCCCCTCTTCCTTTTGTTGCATTTATTGGATATTTTGTCCCAGGAACAACAATTTAAAAAGTAACTACAATACCAACCTACATACAGAGTTGTCGCTGAGAACAAAAATAATTCAGTTTTCTGTGGTAGAGAAGCAGCCCGCCACCAACTTAGGCACATAGCTTGTTTTGTTTTGTTTTTTTCCAAAGATTTCTTTTTATTTCATGTGTATGAGTGTAAGCTTTCATGTATGTACACCACATGTGTGGCTGATGCCCCTAGAGGTCAGACAAGGATGTGGGAGTCCCTAAAACTGGAGTTAAGAGTGGTGGTAAGCTGCACGTGACCGCTGAGAACCAACCCGGAAGCCTCTGCAAGAGCAAGTGTGCTCTTGGCCGTCTCCCTCCCATGTCCCCAGTCGCCTAGTGTTATCTCTGCACTCGGTCTCACTGAAGGAGAGCAAAGCCTGGTGGCCAAGAGAGAGTTCTGGGGTAGCTTGTAGATCTGCTTAGCTGCATACTGAAGCCCTACATGAATTTATAGGTACAGTGGGAAATTGGCGGCTGCTTCTCCATGAACCTAGGAAGGAAAGAAAATCTACACAAGTGAAACAAAAGGATCAGAAAAGAAATAAAACAAGTGTGTGTGTGTGTGTGTGAGAGAGAGAGAGAGAGAGACAGAGACAGAGAGACAGAGAGATAGAGACAAAGAGAAAAAAAAGAGAGAAAAGCCAAGCTCAGCCTCAGCCACACAGTTCCCTGGCAGGGATGGGGAGTCAAAATAAAAGCCAAAAGATAAGTCAAATGAAACTCAGGCAATCCTATACCCAGAACAAGCCCAGAACCCTTATAAGCCTTAAATCCAGGTTTGACACAACAGTAATTGCCCTAGCAGAAAATTCAACAGCAGAGAGAATCTCATTTTGTCACACTATATGACTCAGAGGACAGTAGCCAGAAGCAATCTGAAGGGGGAGAATCTATTTTTAAAAACCGCTACCTGGGGACCTGAAACCAGGGAGCATCCACAGAGCCTCAACTTAACCTATTAGTGCCCCAAGATAGAGGGAGGTCCAGATAAGCAGCTGTGGAGAGCAGGCGAGCATGTCACCGACAAACCGAAGGATTCGGGTATGCTGTTCTCTGGCTGGGAAAATCATGGAGAAATTATGTGGATATGAGACCCCTGGGTGGATCAAATTCTAGAGTCACCCACCTGATGCTACTGTTAATACTTAAGAATACTGAAGTTCCAACGGGTGTTTGTGATACCCACGGCTGGATCCCTCCGCCCTCCAGCAAGGTGATTAGTATTCGAGAGGTCTTGAAAGGATGAAGGCAGGGCCTCTAGCTGTCCCAGTCTCAGTGCTGTGGCTGCTGCTCACACCCCCACTGCACTTAAGAGACGCCCTTCAACGAAAACTCTAGTCATCCCAGCAGTGTGATGTGAAGATTCAGGACAGAGGGAGAAAACCTGCCCAGCCCACAGAATGTAAAACGTGACCAGCAGACACCCGCTACACAAAAAGGGAAAACAGCAGACACTTAATCATTAGCCATTCAGCAGCATCATAAACCGCAGGAAAGGCCAGAGTCTCAGTTCAACTTACCTCCCTACTCTGTACACAGACAGTCTTTTTTTTTTTTTTTCCTGAACTTATTTTTTTAGAGGTTTAAAATTTTGGGTATGTGTATGAGTAAGTGCACATGAATGGCTGCGCCTGCAGAGGCCAGAAGCATGAGCTACCCCCGAAGCTGGAGGCAGTTGTGAGTTGCCCAACAATGTGGGTGCTAATACCGAAACTCAGGTCCTCTGCAAGAGCATTATGTGCTCTTAATCACTTAACCTGGTCTCCAATATTGGAGGACCTGGAAAGAGGCCACTCTAATGCCTCATCCTCCCAGGAAGAGCCTTTTGTTCCCCCACCTAAGCCCTCCTTGTCACTTAGCCTCCCTGAGTTGGTGGACTGTAGCATAACTATCCTCTACAGCTAATATCCACTTATCGGTGAGTGCACAGCATGTTTCTTTCTACAACGTATCATAGCCAACATGTCAGCAATACGAAAGTCTTGGGATAGCCCAGCTGGTAGAGCACTTGCCTGACTGAGGCCACAAGTTCAGTCTCTAGCACAACAGAAGTTGGTTATGGCCATGCGCACCTCTAATTGCAGTACTTGGGAGGCGAAGAAGGACAGAAGATAAGATGTTGACGCTCTTTAGTAAGTACAAGGACCTTCAGGGCTACGTGAGAACCTGTCTCAGAAGACAAGCATACAAAGTAAATATTTAAAGCTGTAATGAAAGACATTAACTGACCCATAAAGGCAGAGGAACATCAGACCCCATCAGCAATCCTCAAGTCCAGGGGAGCACAGAATGGAATATTTCAGTTCCAATAGAAAATAATTGCCCATCAAGATTTCGGTAGCTAACAAAACTACCTTTTAAACTTGGCAGGCATTTCAAGTCAAGCACAGGCTAATAATACACTACATAACCATCAAATCAGCGCTCAGAGACACTTAGTGCTATACAGAGGAGGGGGAAAGTCTCAGTCACAACATCAGAAAAAATAATGAATTTCGTGCGATGAATAGCTGAACAAAGAAAAACCAAGATGGAGCGCGTCATGAACTACACAGTAATCCAGAGAACCTCGGACATCGATAGGGAAAAACGGAATCCAACAGATGAAGCAATGGACAAAATTACAGTAGTTAGTATGTATCTCTCACGCTAGTACCCTTAAGCATAAATGACCCTACCTTGCCAATAAAGAGATGCAGAGTGCCTAACCGGATTTAAAAAACCATAGCCAACTTCCCACTGTCTGGAAGAAACGCAGCTTAGCGATGAAGACGCTAACAGACTGAGAGTCAGAGGAAGGAAATCAATCCATCAAGCAAGGGGAACAGAAAGCGTGCTGGCAGAGCCGTTCTAACATCCGATGAAGTAATGTCAATATTAAAAGACATAAAGAAGGTTTTACATAGTAGCAAAGGAGAAAATGCTTAAAGAAGGCACTAAACAATTGTGTATATGTAAAAAACAACCCATTTTTCCTTCCCACTCCCTGTTCCCAGAATGACAACTCTGAGACCATTTATTAATAAATGCCTTGGACACAAGCTTTGACCCATTCCCTGACTAGCTCGTAATTTTTTTTTTAACACATTCAAACTATTCTATGTCTTCCACATGGTTAGTTACCTCTCTCCTTCAGTCCTGACCTGCTTCTTCCTTTGTGTCTTGCAAGCATCTTGCTTGAATCTCCTGCACCTCTATTTTCCAGAATTCTCTCTCTTCCTGCCAGTGTCCTACCTCCTATTTCTTGCCTCAACTCATTGGCCATCAGCTTTTTTATTGACAGGTGATGCTTATAAGAGATGATGGGTGAATAGATAGATAGATAGATAGATAGATAGATAGATAGGTAGATAGATAGATAGAGAGATAGAGAGATGGATATGGATGCATGGGTTCTGATATTAAGTGGTCCTAGTATCCTAGATAGGTAACACAAATTAAAAATAAAGAGACCTCAGTTAAATACATAATAGATCAAATATTATGATCTTAACCAGTATCTTCAGGATATTCCATTCAACAAAAACAATACACATTTTTTAGCAGTGTTTGAAACATTAAATAGACCATAAAATAGACCACCCTCCACATCATAAATAAAGTCTTATCAAGTACACAAAAATCAAAATAATATCTCTTATTAGATAATAGTGTAATCAAACTAGAAATTGATAGCAAGAAAAACTATAGAAACTACACAAATGCATGAAAAGCTGAATAACACACTTTGGAAGGAGCACTGAGGAAGTTAGAGAGGAAATAAAAGTCTGCAAAAGCAAGCGAGAATGAAAGCACAACGTACCAGAGCCCTTGGGATATGGCTAAGGCAGTTCCGAGAAGGCACACATAGCTGTGAGTGTGTGATGCTATTCCTGGTCATCGACTTGGCTACATCCAGCGTGAACTCCCAGCCTCGTGGGACTGAGCAACTACTAGACTCTTGGGCTTCCCATTCATAGCTGCCCATCATTGGGTTAGTTTGACTGCAGACTAAGTCATCACAATAAATTCCCTTGATATATAGAGACCTTCCATAAGTCCCATGGCTCTAGAGAACCCTGACTAATACAGAGTGCTTACATCAAAAAGAGAAATCAATGGGGCAACTCGGGATTTTAGAAAAACAAGAACAAACCCAAAGCAACAGGGAGAAATAATGAAGAATAGAATTTAATGAAAGTAGGAATAAAACGATAATTCATAAAGCTCATCAGACGAAGAGAACAAGTCTTTGGAAAAGAATGACAAACTAAAATAGTTAAAAGAGAAAAGATACAAATCCATTAAATTAGAGATGAAAGGAGGGAGGTTGCTATAGGTGCCAATGAAATGGAGAGAATCATTAGAAAGTATTTTGAAAACATTTTAAAAAACTAGAAGAGATGGTTGAATTTCTAGTCATATATAACTGAAATTAAATCAAGAAGATATAAACAGCTTAAAGACATCCATAACCATCAGTAAGACTGCAGTAGTAGAAAACAAAAACTTTCCAACAAAGAAAAGGTCAGAACCAGATGGAGTCTTTACAGAGGAACCAGTATCATTGGACCTCAAATTTTCAAAAAATGGGTAAGGAAGAAACACTACCAAAAGCAACCTGTGAAGCTAGCTTTACTCTGATACTAAAACCAAATAATACAACAAAGAATGAATTTATAGGCCAATTTCCCTGGTGAACATAGATGTTAAAAGTCTTGATTTGTTGGTTTTAAGTAAAACTTTTGCAAATTGAGTTCAAGAATACATTCAGGCCAGGCATGGTGATGCACACCTTTAATCCCAGCATGCAGGAGGCAGAGGCAGGCAGATGTCTGAGTCGGAGCTAGCTTGATCTACAGAGTGAGTTCCAGGACAGCCAGGGCTACACAGAGAAGGCCTGTCTTGAAAACTCAGGAGGAAAAAAAAAAAATCGGATCATACAAAGGCGTAGAGAAATAGCTCTGCAGTTAAGGGCATGTGCTGCACTTGGGGGGACCTGAGTTTTGGTTCTCAGCATCTACACAGTGGCTCACAGCCGTCTGATATTCCAGGTTTAGGGGATCTGATGAATTCTGTCGTCACTGCACATACATGCAGGCAAAATACCCATACACATTTAAAAAAAAACTTAAAAAAAGAAAGACACACCATGACCAAATTAATTTTATTCCAAGAATGCAAAATTGGTTCAACATATGCAAATAAGTAAGTGTTATTTTGTACATAAGGAGGAAAGAAATCACATGACCATCCAAATTGATGCAGAACAAGTCTTTAACAAACTTCACCATTTTTGTTTTCTTGATAATAACCTTGAGTGAAGCAAGATCACTTAGTGGGTACAGGAGCCTGGCACAAAGCCTGATAACCTGAGTTTGATTCCCCAGGACAACAAATAAAATAAAATAAAATGTAATGATAAATTGTTAAAAGTCCTTAAGAAGCCAGAAATAAAAGGAACAAACCCCAGCATAATAAAGACATTATATGAGATGTATAGACCATTACACTAAATGCAGCATTTACTCTAATGGAATGAAACAAGGGCTTTCCCTCCACTCTTACCCAACATAGTGCTCAAAGTCTTAGCTGACAAAAGAAATAAATACAAATAGGAAAAGAAAACACCCAGAAATTATCTCTATTTGAAGATGACATGATCCTATACTTAAAAGCTCCCAGAGACTCCACCAGAAAACTCCTAGATCTGATAAACTCTTTCCACAAAGTAGCAGGATACAAAAATTAGTATCTTTCCTGTATACTAATAACAAACTTGTTGAGAAGGAAACCAAAAGGAAAAATTCCATTCCCAATAGCTTAAAAAAAAAATACCTAGACTAAAGCTCACCGAGTAAGTGAATGACCACAGCAATAAAAACCTTTAAGACCCCAAAGAAAGGAAAGAAAGGAATACTGGAGGATGGAAAGATGTCCTGTGCACCTGGATTGGCAAAAGCAATCTTGTAACTGAGAGCATTCTACAAATTCAGCACAAAACCCACCAAAATTCCAATGACATGTTTTACAGAACTAGGGGGAAAAATATCTAAAATCCATATAGATTCACAAAAGACCCCCAGAAAGCCAAAGCAACCTGTGACAAAAAGAACAATATCCAATCTCATATTATACTACAAACCTTGTTGTTGTTGTTGTTGTTGTTGTTGTTGTTGTTGTTGTTGTTTTAAAGCAGCTGGGTGCAGTGGGAACAGGGATCAGGTAGAACCTGGAGGATCTCTATTGAGTTCAAGGCCAACCTGGTCTGTACAGTGAGAGCTACATAGAAGGACTCTGTCTCTGATTCAAAATAACAACAACAACAACAACAACAACAACAACAACAACAAAATACATAGAACCAGCACAAAAACAGGCAGGTAGACTAGTGAAATATAATACAGACCCAGAAAGACTCTTACACTGTTCCTGCTACTAATTTTGACAAATGCATTGAAGGAAAGAAAGCTTCCTTAACAAATCATGCCAAGAAAAACTGTATTCTCTATGTAGAATAATAAAACTGCCCTCTCTCTCTCTCTCTCTCTCTCACACACACACACACACACACACACACACACACACACACACACACACACACACCCCAAATCAGTTCAAAATGGATCAAAGATCCTACCATAAGATATGAACCCCTTTCTTCTTCTTCAGGAAAACACCAAATGGCGGATGACGCCGGTGGGAGGGCCCGGAGGACCCGGGGGCCCAGGGTTAGGAGGCTGCGGGCAGCTTCCCTGGAGGATTCGGCAGTGGCCTTAGGGGCTGTGGCCGTGACCGTGGCCATGGTCGAGGCTGCGGGGCTCATGGAGGTAAAGCTGAAGACAAGGAGTGGATCCCCGTCACCAAGCTGGGCCGCCTGGTTAAGGACATGAAGATCAAGTCCTTGGAGAAGATCTACCTGTTCTCCCTGCCCATTAAGGAGTCTGAGATTATTGACTCTTTCCTGGGTGCATCTCTAAAGGATGAGGTTCTGAAAATCATGCCAGTGCAGAAGCAGACTGGGGCTGGCCAGCGGACCAGGTTCAAGGCTTTTGTTGCTATTGGGGACTACAGTGGCCACGTTGGTCTTGGTGTTAAGAGCTCCAAGGAGGTAGCCACTGCCATCCGAGGGGCCATCATCCTGGCCAAACTTTCGATCATCCCAGTGCAGAGAGGCTACTGGGGGAACAAGATTGGCAAACCCCACACTGTGCTATGCAAGGTGACAGACGGCTGTGGCTGTGTTGGTGCGTCTCATCCCCGCCCCCAGAGGCACTGGCATTGTCTCTGCTCCTGTGCCCAAGAAGCTACTGATGATGGCCGGTATAGATGACTGCTACACTTCAGCTGCACTGCCACCCTGGGCAACTTTGCCAAGGCCACCTTTGATGCCATCTCCAAGACCTACAGCTACCTGACCCCTGACCTCTGGAAAGAGACTGTGTTCACCAAGTCTCCTTATCAGGAATTCACTGACCATCTTGTGAAAACCCACACCAGAGTCTCTGTTCAGAGGACCCAGGCTCCAGCTGTGGCTACCACATAAGGGTTTTTATACAAGAAAAATAAATGAATTAAGTCTGTTTTTAAAAAAGGATTTGAACCCCTGAAAATACTGGAGAAAAAGACTTTGATCTACATGCATAGATAAAGACTTTTTGAACATGATTCCAACAGGGTCTAGAGAGATAGCTCTGAGTCAGTGTTAGATGCAAGCTGTCAGTTCAGCTACTCTTTCTGTCCCCTGAGGATTCTCGTTCTTTCTTCTTTCTTGTCATGCTTTAGCATCTCTCCTTACACAGCCATGTTGGT